>NC_081415.1:141259948-141559948 GCF_030272615.1 Cryptomeria japonica
TCTATCTCTTTATTTTTTATCCCTCCCTCTACCTCTCTCTATCTCTCTATCTATTTCTCCATCTCTTCCAAAAAGTTGGAGGGATAGTATTAATCTCTTGGATTGTGGAAATCGAGAAGCAACTCATATTAATATCATGGATTGTGGAAATCTACTAGCATTAACTTTGATTTTATTTATAAATGTGAATGTTCAGTTGAAATAAAGTAATATTTTTAAAATAATGTAAGCTAATAAATTTGAAAATAGACAAAATAAAAATTCAGCTAGCAAATTGGTTATACTATGGCTTGTTCCTTTATTGCTTGTCTTGTTTTACACTACCTTTATTGCAAACTTTGTCTTTGCTACCAGAAATATTTTAACCTTTGCATTAGTTGCCATTTTTTTAGGTACTCATTTTTATGGCCTAAAATAGATTAAACTAAATAATTCATATTGGTATTTATATTTTGGTGTTTTTGCACAAAGGCTCGTCAAGATGAGTAGCCTTATCGGTTTTATAAAAAAAAATCACAATATTAATAATTTAGTTCCCTAATAGATGCATGTAAGGGGCTAGACTATTTTGTTTTTATAAAGTATTTTGATAGGAGAACTCCACAGGAAGAATACTCCAAGATTGTGTTAATAAGAATTAGGTTGTACTCGATGTTGTACAAAACCTCATTAGAGGTCCATTCTTTCTTACATGTTTTCAGTATGAAATGATGAGACAATTATCAAGAATGGCTTGTTGAACATTAATGCATCATTGCTAGACTTTTAGTTGTGGATGTGAGATTTTACCGCTTCAATTAGGAAGATTTTGTGTGCTAGTCTGGATCAAGTTCTTATGTTTACAACTTAAAATCTAAATTTTTTTAACAATCATTGTGGCTCCCTTGGGAACATTATTTATGTTATGTGTAATAGTCAAGAAATGGGATCCTAATCCAATCAATGAAAAATAACCATCCCAATTTATTTTATAATTTAAGAACACAACTATGCTTAGCTATAGTTCTAGAAGTAGAGCCAGATACTTAGGTTTTATTTCATTTGTTGTAAATGAAATAAGATTATGAAGTATATGTATGTGACCTATGTTAATGATGAAAAATAATTTATTTTAATATTTAGTAGTGGAAACAAAATGTAAAACTCTTACATTAAGATAGATCTAAAATAAAGGCACAAATGGGAACCTATATCTAAAATATGGAGAAGATTATGTTAGATAGGACCGTCAAGCATCCTAGTTTGAGGGTGTTTGAGACTTCAAAATATAATTAAAAATTCAATGTAGAAGCTCTATACCATTGTATCCTATAAATCCAAATCAAAATGGTAGGGGAAGGGTATTAGATGTCCTATTTCGAGCCTCTTCATATATTTAAAGTCTTTTTGTATTTTTTGCTATCTTCTCTACAATTTTTAAAATTTTCCTGTTGTTAGACTTGCACTTGCACAAAAGAAAATATAGGGAAATTTGTTTCCTTAAGAAATCTTGTTAGCCATCTAATTATTATGATCCATATATTGGAGATTAGTTATGATACTTATACATCCTTCCTCTTTACACGTTGTAGCAACAATTAAATTATTTTGGTATTGATCTAATTAAGGGTAGGTAGGATTGATATTTGAATTTTGTGTGAGAATTTTGAAGTGCATAGAAATAGAAAAATAGAGGTAATCTTAAATGTACCATACAATTCAGAGTATATTTTGTGAGTAGCGGTTCTAAGAAGAGAAGAATGAATGTTGTAGCAATAGCACGCAACTCTAGATGAGCAGAGGAGCAAAGAATTCTAAGTAGCTCCAGATTTGGTGTGATTGATTGTAAGTCCAAATAATTACCATAAACGGTTTGTTCTCAATATTATAATTTGACTTAAAAATTGGTTTTTAAATATTTGTATTTTCATAAAAATAAAATAGAAGTTGTCTCTAGATTTGTCTATGTTTTGTATTTTTGTGTATTTCCAACTATTTGGGAAATAGAGTTGTGCACTCTATGTTTTTTTTTATTCCATCAAATTGGTATCAAATCTTTGGTATGCATTTGATTTAAGGTTTAACTCCAATAGTTGGTATTAGACTGAGTAGGCCGTAAGTCTTATGTGAATTTTGAATTTTCCCTTTTTTAATATTAAAGATTAAAATTGAGTTGGTGACAATGGCTAGAGAAGACAATAAGGATTGGTAGAAACCACCATCATTTAGTAGATGAAACTATTATGTCTAGGAAAAGAAGATGAAGACCATTGTGGTTGTGAATAATTTGTGGGCACTCATGCTTATCGATTTCACAAATATGAGTGACCTAGCTCAGTTTGCAACCTTCATAGATATACAAAAGACCTAGTTGAAGGGGAAAAAGACAAAATATACTTCCAAGAATATAAATAAATATGGTAGATGAGATAGTTCCAAGAATATAAATAAATATGTATGCAAAGGAATCTTAGAAAATTCTCCAAAATAGTCAGAGGCATTCATCATCTAAAATATTCGTGAGCAAGGTAGAATGCTAAAGTTTGGTATTTGAACAATTGACGCAACAACCGCATGAGTTGTAATGCAATTTTATTTTCTTTGATTCAGAAAAACAAAGAAAAACAATGAAATAGTTCCAGTTGAGTGTAAATTGTTTGTTATAATTTTCACCAATCAAGGTGACAAAAAAGAGATAGAGAATGTCTATTTTTTTCCCTATCATTAACCACAATTTCTTAACTGTTGGGAACTTGATCTAAAAAGGATACAAAGTGCTAATGGAGAAAGGTGAATGCATCATTTTTTATAAGCATGGGTGAAATAATATTGTCGCATTAGTTTAAATGATAAATAGTTAGATGTTTCCTTTGAGGATAAAGACATGTTTCTCATCTCAGCCCCTAGCTGCACCTCCTAGTATACAACATGTATAGTAGTTCAACAATAATCAGTTTTTAATGCTTCCATTCAAGAAACCTCTAGACTTTGGCATTTAAGGTATGGATAGTTTGAGTATTTTATCCAAGAATGGTATGCTTAGAGGATTTCCAACCATTGTATAGGCTATTGATGATAGTGCCTATTGATAATAAAGAAGAAGAGTATAAAGAGTAGGAAGATAATTCTATAGTAAGTATGAATTCAAAAACTCATATCTAGAGAGATTTGGATTCACGCAAGTCACAAAAAAACTATCTGTAGAGAGATCTAGACATAGACATGTAAAGAAAATGACAAACATAAAGTTCACTTACATAGAGATCCCAATAGGTAAATAAATAGTAGTAGTGAGAGTTTATAAGGATTTGCCAAAATGAACAGTATATGATGAAATTGATCAATATTGAGATTTTTCATTATTTTCTCATAGTGATCTAATTTAGTTTGAGGATGTTGTGAAAGAAGAAAAATGGTGTGAGGCCATGGATGCAATACAGAGGAATATAACATGGGAACTAACTAAATTTCCTCTTAACAAGCAAGTTATTAGAGTGAAGTTAAGTGTATAAGACCAAAATAAATGTCAAAGGAAGGATAGAAAATCATAAAGCAAGATTAGTTGTCAAGTTGTACAAATAGTAATTTTGAAGAGGTCATGATGAAACATATGCTCCAATTAAAAGGATAAAAATAATATGGACAATCATAACAATAGTAGCCTAATATAATGGAAGGTATTTCACATGGATGTGGGGTGCATGCAAGAAGTTGAGTTCGCTTTTTTGTCAGAAATTGGAAGGTTTTTCCTTGTTTTCCATAATTCATCCTAATTGACCTAAAATTTTGAAATACTTAAAGAATGAATCTTGAAAAAAATTGGTAATATAAAATGTAGTGTTCAAAGTCTAGTTTTCTAAAATTTAATTTATTTAAATATCTAAATGACACAAACTAAGTTTCAAATGACATATCTAAAACCTATAGTTTAAAAGTCACTTTTTTGGGACCATACCATGCCCATGTATGACAAGCATTGTTTGATCTAAATGAAATTATTTTTCCAAATCCTTTTGGGAAAATATTTTTAACACACATGATTAATGAGGATATTTTTTAGTAATCTTTTTTTGCATTTTTTTTTCTTAATTTTTTATTGGGCATAATTGCTATTTTGAAAAACCCTTGTGTATGACAAGCATAACTTGACCCAAACTTACCATTTTTAAATTTTTTTTTTGAAATTGTATAGAATCATCTCTAGTTTTATGCCATATAATTTGGTTTTAAAAAAGCTTAGAAACAAAAAAGTCATAAATTTAGAAGAACAAACCTTGTTATTTCAATTTTTTGGACCTCTTTCATTAGAAATTATAATAAAAATTAAAAGGATTTCCAATTTAAATTTAGTTTTTATATATTTGAAATCTAAACAGTTTCTCCTACTATTGGGTTTTTATTTCTTCAAAAATTCTTGAAAAAATGTCTTTAGATATATGTCCAAAGTTAGAATTTTGTATGGAAGCTAACATGGCCTTTAAGTTGTAGGTCAAACCAAGTACAATACTAAGGATCAGATCCCCAAACATTTTATTGAGGTGAAATCTAAAGTAAAATTTAGCACTAGAATTCAATTTTTTTTTAAATGGTCCCATTTGAAAAAGAAAACAAGATCCCATTTCTTTTTATATTGTTTATTTTTTATATTACAAATTATATATATATATATATATATATTGTAAATGGCATATATATACATGAAATATAACATTTCAATATATAGTTTTCCTTTCTTATACTTTGAGTTATATTTTTTGTATATATTGATAGGGTGTTTGAGAGTTATCTACACACATCTATCCCCCATCATCTTATTTGCTCACCCTCGTCTCTCAACTTCTTCCCATATTCCCTGCTCCCTCTCTCCATCTCTAATTCTCGTTACCTCCTCATTTCCACTCTCCTAGTCTCTACCTATCCATATCTTTCTAATTATTTCTATCTCCTCTCTCCCTCTCTCTATCCATTTATCTCCTCAAGACACTCTCTTTTAAAACATAGAGACAGAGAGGGAGAAAGAGGTAGGCAGAGTGAGTAAGAGGGGAGATAAATAGAGTGATTGGTGATATAGATGGATAAAAAGAGAGGGAGGCAAGAGATAGAAATAAGTAAAGAGATGGATAGGTAGAGAGGGGTAGAGTGGCAAGGGTGGAGAGGTAGAGAGATATGATGGGAAGGAGAAAGAGAGAGAGTGAAAGAGAGATGTATGTAGTATTGGCATTTAATCATTTGATCTTAATCGGTAATTTTTTGTTTGCTTGATGTAACCAGTACATGTTTGGTTTGTTAAGAGATTAGAATGTTGTATGATGACTATTTTGTATGTTTTCATTGATGGCAACTATGTTTCTATAGCCATTTGATTCCTACAGGTTATTTGACAAGGATTAACCACTAAGAAGAGACCATATTTATCGGATCCAGTAATTAGGACTTTAACCGGTAAGACAAACAATATTATATTCTGACAACCACTATAAGAAATTTGTGAAGAATGGGATAATGTGGTTTTGTAGTAGGAATAAAGACTGGTAGATGAAGTTATATTTGTGACTGCATGTGGTGATTTGATTAGATGAACAAGATTTGATTGACAGAGCAAGTAATCTAACTGCGACTTAACCGATAGTGATGAAAATCACTCAGATCGGTAAAATGACACAAAATTTGTTTTGTTATGTCGGTGGCCAACATAACTAAGGCATACAGTGCAAGATTGTCTAGATACATTGAATATTGGTAATTCTTCCAAGGTTCTAGCCAACTTAATAATATTTTTAACATGTGTGATGAGGTATGAATGTATATGACTATGAGCTTGAATATGTGAGAGACAATTAGCGAATTTCATATTTGTGACAGTGCGATGATCAGAGGAGTTCTGAGATGAAGTACATGTGATGTTGTAATGTTATAAAGTGGATCTTATTAGACACTCATGGTGTTATACTAAGATCATTTGTACTCATTGTCTCCCTAACAATTGTAGCAAGAAAATCCTCTTACAAGGTCACTCCTAATAGGGTGTAGTTAGATCCTAATAGGTATGATCATTAAATCCTCTAACCAGGTGACACATTAACTTGTGTTTACAAATCCTAGTAACTTGGGTAGCTCCTAACAGGGCTAGTCCTCATAGGCCTTATTGTACATCTCTTAACCAGACATAGACATTCCGAACATGGTGTTCCCCTAGCCATGTGTTGTAGACCTTAACCGGTCAGATCTCTATACTATACATAGTGGATCTTTGTGGGTACCAACTCTCACTATGGTTTTTTCCATTTGGATTTTCCACGTATCACCTCTTCTATCATGTGGTTTATGCTTTATGTGGTGATTTCTCACTTCGTATTATTTTTATATGCCTATTATGTTTTAAGTTGGTGAAATTGATAATTAGATTTGTATTATTTTTACTTGCACTAATTCACCTCCCCTCTTAGTGCCTTATAAGTTCATCAATTAGTATCAAAGCAAAACTTCCTTAAGGCTTAATCTCTTGGAAGGGATGCCTAATCATAAGGAAAATATGGGGGAAGGAATGAGTTACCAAGAGATGGATAGGGAACTTGCAGAAACTAAGGAAGATCTATAAACCCTAAGAGGAAAGTATAATACATCACTAGCTAAAAGGAAAGAAATGACCAAAAATTTGTTGGAGAACAATAAAAGAAGCTCTTCAGATGGAGCAAACATAGATACATTGGTTGAGCAAGTGGACAAACTAAATGGTGAGAAACTTAACTTGAGGAAAGTACATGAAGCCCTTTCAATCCAGATGAGTCAAGAAATTGAAGCTATGATGGAAACTAAAGACAATATCAAAGAGAAAGATCATGAGATCTATAAGATAAATCAGGAAAATGGCACTCTGTATGCACACTAGCTCGAGGAGAAAGAAGAGAAAGAAGAAATCAAAGTAGATATTGATATTGAAATATCTCTTAGAGAGACTCTTATGAAGCAGAATGAAGATCTTAATAAAGAGCTTGTAGAAGCTAATGAGAAGCTTCTAAAATTCAATAAGAGTTCTACCATGTTGGATGATCAGATCCAATCTCAAAAGATGAATGGTGATACATCTGGGTTAGGATATAATACATTTGAAAAAGGATAACCTTCTGGTACCAAGAGAAACATGCATGAAGGTAAAAAAACTCCTAAGGCTCAGAAGCCTACCATTAAGAAAGTTTACAAACCTATTTGCTTTAACTGTCATAAATGAGGACATATTGCTAATGTTTGTAGAAGCATATCTGATGCTAATATTGGTTATAGACCTAATACTAGATATGTGCCTAGAAAATTTGAAGGTTACTGTTATACATGCAACACATATGGCCATAGATCTATCGAATGTAGGTATGGAGCTAATAATGCAACACCTCATATGAATCCAAGATATCTTGGTTACTGGAGAAGGAGTTTTAATGGCTAGAGAAGCAGTAATTGGCAAAGACCCTATGTTAACCGGTCTAGTCCTTATGAGATGGAGAAAAGAATCAATGTGATTTGTTCAATATGCAACAATTATGGACATGTGGCAATGAACTACAGAAGAAGGATAGGTAGAGGCAATGCAAGACCATGGAGAGCATCTAGAATGGCATGTTATCATTGTAACAAACCGAGACACATTGCTAAGTTTTGCAGGACATGAAAGAACCAACTGGTGAATCATTTTGCATAATGGAGATGAAAGAAGAAAGATGATATCGAAGAAACCAGAGCTGAGATGAATAGAACCTGGAAGAAGAAGAGTGATGAGGAATCAAATTATTCACTTAATGTGGAGAACCCATCATCAACAAACTAAATTGTTTCTACAACTTGGAGTATACAGATTGTCAAATCTTGAGATGAACCCCTAGATGAAGTACTATAAGTTAAATATGCATATTCTGACGCATTTTGATGTTTATAAGTCTTTTTGAATCAGAACCGATAAGTAACATTCAATTTTAGTAACTGATAATATGCTTAAGAGTGTTTTAAGGCATTTTAGGGTTTTGTCGGTTAAAGCATTTAATGCAGTAGCTTGAAAGAAAATAAAAATAACATTTTGAATTTCATTTCTCACATTACGATCTTGAGAGAATTTGGCGAGCGAGTAGAGCAAAGAAATTTTGTGATTGTAGTATTTATCATGTTTAGCAGAGATCTAAGGTGATCAGAAGTTCATTGTGAATCGATGATTGAGTATTGAAGGTTTTGACAGTGTGAAACCCTAGTTCAGAAGAAGGAAAGGTATTTATCAATAAAATATTAATCTTTGCTTCAATATTTTTCATATTTTAGTATGGATACCCCACATCTTGTTGATGTGACCCAGAGGTCATGACTAGAGTTCAAACGTCATCCTTTCAAATCAAAAGAAAAAGAAGTAGAGATCTAGTGTACAATATGGAGTTTTGTATATAGAGGATGTTAAATCATTTTATCATGGTAAACTGGAGGAAATTGGTGTATTGGTTATTCATGACCAGTCGAAATCATTTTGTGATAACAAGGACATACTGAAAGAAAAATTTAAGAGTATCACCGAGAAAGGGTTCCATCATGCAATCAACTTCATTAATGATCTTGATAATAGGTTAGTTAGATTTATTTTGAATTCGATTCATGATCAATTTATATGGTTGGATCAACCACATAAAATAACCAAAGAAGTCATTCATGTAGTAACCTGATTCTGCTCAACCTATGAAGTACCCTTACTAAGATTAGTACCCAAGAATGATGTGGAGAAGTTGATAGGATCAAAATGGGATTGTAGAACCATGACAATAAACAACATCAATGATCCTACTATGAAATATGCCTCAATGGTGATTGGGTATAGGATTTACTATTCAAGCAGAATGAACAACATACCAGCAGTAGCTATTCATACTGCATACCAGATAGTAAAAGAGAACATTGATTATGATTTGTTAGAGGCACTAAGAAGCCAATTGATGGTGAATCTAGAAGCTATGAAGAAAGACAAGAAGCTGAGATTCAAAATTTGGACAATTAATTTTGGTATTATTTTTCTATTTCAAAAAGTATTTACCTAGTATTGGAGATGTTCAATGGATTGAATGTACCCCTACACTACTATGGATGAAGAAAAACATAAGGATGCTGAGGGATAATTTTGATAATATTTCTTGGGGCTACTTCAAGGAATTTAAAAAGAAAATGTATGTTAGAGAGCGTATACCAGCAGAAGTAGTCAACCTGTATGAGAAAACAATCTATTTCATGGTGGATATAGATACCTGTATGATGGAAGTCGTTATTCCTAGAACCACATCGGTATTACCTATGTGATATGAGGTAGGAAAGGATCTACTCATTTCTTATGCTAATCATCTATTAGAGCAATCGCTGGATAACAATGTAGAGAGATTTGGGGCATATAAAGAAAAATAACTACAAGTCCACTCTAAGCTAAAGAGACCAGTAATTGCTAAGAAGATAAGGAAGGAAGTAGAAGTATTCGCTAAGTAGTCAAGATTTAGAAAAGAGAAGATAGCAACAGCTAAGGAAAAGCATGGAGCAAAGCAAGGTGAATCATCTAGTGTACCTACTAGTAACCCTACTAGTACCCCTACCGGTAAGACTAGAGATGCAAAATCCAAGGCATAAGAAAAAAATATGGAAGAAGACAAATTGACTGAATCACAAAGAGGTAAAGCGTCTAAAATTTAGTTCTGGAGAAAATAGAAAAATGTTGATCTACCTGCTGCAGGTCAGTACAAACTAGAAAGAAGAAGAAGTAACATGCCCACAAACCAACAAATGATGAAGTGTCTATTGAATCAGATGTGGATAAAAGAGAACTTAGAGAAAGTGATAAGAAGCCTAAGACAGCCTGTAAAGTGGAAAATCATGATCGAACCCTAGTTTCTCTCCCCTCTTCCAACTCCGAGGAGAGAGAAGGGAGGTCACTAGGGTTGATGGTTTTCACTTGGGAGACTTTACATTCAAAAGAGGGGTTGAAAACCACAAGATCCAATCCCACACAAGGCAAGATTGGATGCTAAATGAGTTTCAAGGGTTAAGACAGCAAGGCTACCCTCTTTTGTAAAGAATGTGGATAGAATGATTAAGCTAGGAATGCATAGAAAGTGAGAAAGATTCGCTTATAAACTGAGATAGGGATATAGGATGAAGCTGCGGACTTGGAATTAGCAATAAAATGTCGATACGACGCTGTCCTGCAAATTTGAGCAAAAGTTGACAGGACGATGGCGCCCAGCGTGCACACGGTCCTCCGAAAAATCCACGAAACCAAGGGGGATCTGTTCGTCTCTACACAAGGATTCTAGATCTTCAATTTCAGCTGCGTACCTGCAACCTACACACAGAAAAGAAAAGATGATTGGCGGGTTAGGGATTAGGGGTTTGCCTTTAGGTCAAACCCCGGTTTTGGAATTAACCAAGAAATGAGCAATGCTGTAAATGTAAATGTCTATAATGTAAAACAAGTACTAATACCTTGTTGTAAGGATGTTTGTATCCTTATGTGTGAAGGTATAGATGTTGTTGTTTGTTGTATTGTTGTATGTTGTAATATGTGATCTCCTCTTCAATGGTTGAATCCTTGTCTTGAATGCAACACTTAGCCTTGAATGGAGACTTAGAATGATCAATTGCTTGAAGGAATGCTTGAATGCTTGAATGCTTGAATGTTTGAATATCGTTTCCATGCCTTTTTCATCTTATGTCAATGAGAGAGGAAAATGTAGTTTATATACTTGTCAATTAGGGTTAATAGACTGATTTTCCCGACCTTAGGCCGACCAGGAAATGTTAATTTTCCAATTTGCAAACAAAAAGACCCGAAGTCCCATAGGAGACCGGGCCCAAAATAGGGCCAGGGACCAGGGCACTGGGCACTTTGGTCCTGAAGGACCAGGGCGCTTCAGGACCAGAGCGCTAGGCGCTCTAGTCCCACCTCCCGGGACAGCAGGGTGCAAAGGAGGTTCAGGCCAGGGTGCTTGAAAAATGCAGTTTTTGGTGTCGTGGACAAGTTTCGGGGTCTCCATTCAGGTTCCGTGTTGCGTCGCCATCGTGAAGACCGAAATGCAGTCGAAATTGCAAGTGTCACAATTTTAGGACGCTACATTTAGCCCCCACTTTAGCGGGAGTATGTATGCTCATACTTCCGGTAAAGTACAAGGAAACAACATTGAAAGACTTTCACCACATCAAGGAGGCAAGACACACCAAGCCCCCAGTGGACTAAGGATCTTACGACTTCGATTGACAAAGTAAAAGGGAAGATCACGAGGGAGAACCATGACTGTCGATAGTAAGGTTCCCTCACTATGAGTCATGCAAGAGAAATACCAAAAATTTTCAAGGCAAAGCTAAGTTCACCAAGAAATTTTCAAGTATCCTGAAGGGATAGACAGGGTGTATGCCCCCCTACATTAAAGCGATCGCACACGCCTCAATGAGGGTGATTGTTTTAACGTAGTGATACACATAAGAAATGAGAAGGGAAAGGAGCACGTTATCGCAAGGATTTAGCCCCCAAGTGTGAGATAAACCCAAGGATAATAGACACAAAGCACAAGGTGACTTCGCTTTCCTCGGGGTCAGTATGCTGTATGATAAGTCATGTATATATATCATATGTATGTATGCATAATTGTTCTTCATTCCCCAATCAAGGAAGGTCACCTAGAAGAAGGGAACACATGTGTCTTTTGAGTCAACATGAGAGAGACCAAAAGAGATCTCAATGCTTTGCATCGTCCTCAAGTAGACAACACTAAGGACAACAAATAGAAGAATGAAAATAACACATAGAAGAAGTAACAAAAGAGAGGAGGAGAATCTGCTATGCTAATGAAACTAGTCTAGCACGTCATCTACCCCCCAATCTTGCTGATCAATGTTTTGGGAAGGCAAGGAACACGCTACAGGAGGAACATCCAGCACAGCAAATGGAGCTATCACAAGATCCAAACAAGGGCTATGTTCATGTTTCGAGCCACGTTGTTCTTGTCTAGGAGCTAGGTTAAGTGCTTTAGAAAATTCGTTAGATAGATGGTTATCAATATCAACAAGTTCATATTCACTATCAGAAGCAAGAGGAGTAACATGTTCATCATGAATAACATTTTCATCTATAGCATCATCAAGATTTATAAAAATAGGATCTTTAACTCGCACAGGATCAAGATCATCATGCATCTTATGTTTAGGGGTTTTAGGCTCAATTTCCGGCTGAGGAGAAAATGGAATAATGCTTGTTGAAGGTGTTTTTGGAGATTGCAAAGTTTGAGAAGCAGCTGCTTGAGCTCTAAGATGAGGCTTTCGTCGGCATTCACGTGCAGAATGATTTCGTCTAGTCTTAGTAGGAAGTGGAGAAGATTGAGGAGGAGGAATGTTCTCATCCTTATCACTTGGGTGTTTAGGTTGTGGTCTCTTAGGCTGGATAATAGGAGAAGAAGAAGGTCTCTTCTCTCTATAGAAGGAAGGAGGAAGAACTGCTCCATATAAAGGAGGAATTTTTAGTTTAGGAAGAGGACCAAGTCCATCATGACAAGGAGGTATAGGTCTACTTTTAGAAGGTTTATTAGGCATAGACATAGTCACATCCATAGGAATGGGTTGGGAATATTCTTGAGGAAAGACATTAGTTTTATCTTTCAAAGGAAGAACTTCCTTCTCAAGAACGATAGGAATATCGATTTTGGGTGTTCTAGGTTCACTTAGAGATAGGATCATATCTGTTTTCCACTTTTGATAAGATTTGAACAGATGATCACTTCGCGGAGGAAGAGATTGGAATTGTTTAGGCCAAAAGTAATCAATAGGAACACTAGAAGTTCTTTCAGCTGGTTTAAAGAGACTATGATTGATAGTAACAACTTCACCATTATGGGGAAATTTCAAACATTTATGAATAGGAGAAGCAATAGCTTTCATGGAAGATAGCCAAGGATAGCCAAGCTTCACACGAAATTGTTCGGATGAAGGAATAATAGCAAAGTTCACATCAAGGGATTTGTTATGGACCTCAATAGGTAATGTAATAGAACCAATTGCAGGAGAAGAAAATGCATCAAATAATTTCACAACCACATTTGTTTTGTCATAGATCACTTGATTCAATTGCAAAGTAAAAAGAAATTCTTCAGTAATAACATTAACCATGCACGAAGGATCAATAAGCACTCCATGGCAAGGTGTATTCTTGACTTTTGCAACTATGTATAAAGGACCATCAAGTGCCCTAATGGTTTCACTAGAATCAAATGTGATGGAAGGTTCTTTAGGGTTTTCTTGCTGCTCTACAAAGTTAATCACATTCGGAGTCATAGACACAAGACCATCAGATGAGAGAGAGGAATCATTAGCCTCAATCGCATTAGAGGTATGAGAAGGTAATGGATCTGTAAAAATCTGAAGATTTTGGTTAGGAGGAGCTATAGATGTATTGCCTTTATCATTCACTCCAGAAACAGAGATAGTATTATTATCAATCAAATCTTGAATTTTACCCTTTAAAGAAAAACATTTTTCAGTATCATGCCCAGGCTGATGATGAAATTGACAAAAAGATTTGTTATCAAAATAAGGTGAAGTAATCTTTGCAGGATCAATTTGCCTTATAGGAGGAAGAGTAAGCACATTTTGTTCTAATAACTTATTCATAATATTCATTCAAAGGAGTATACTTTCTTTCTTTCTTGAAAAATTTAGAAATAGGAGGCACACCTGATGCTGCATTCACATTGTTGTTGATGATGTTTTCATTGAATTTGATGGAATCTCTGTTCGGTTTAAACTTCCCAAATGGTTGTTGATTGCTATCACCCTTATCACTCGGAGCCATAGGATGTGATTGTTCCGTTTGACTCACAGTCAGTTGATAATTGTGAAGAGTTGCACACAACTGTTGGAAAGAAGTAAACTCAGAAAACAAAAGTTTGTCTCGAATATCTTTTTGTAAATTAGAAATAAAGATTCTTTGAATATCATTGTCAGGCACTGGAAAAGAAATTTGAGCATACAAATGCTTATATCTACCAATGAAATTAGTCACTTTTTCTTTAACACCTTGTTTACAATGCATTAAATCAATCAAAGTAACTTTAGGACTTATATTGTTTTGAAATTGTTGAATGAAAGCATTTGCAAGTTGTTCAAAAGAAGTAATAGAATAAGAAGGCAATGAGCAATACCATTGTAGGGCTTTGTCTCTTAATGTTCTAGTAAATAGTTTTGCAAGCAACCTTTGGTCATAAGCAAAATCAGTACATATTGTTTGAAATGTCTTAACATGTGTTAGAGGATCACCTTTACCATTATAAAGCTCCAAATGCGGGATTTCAACATGTTTAGGAGGGATAGCTCGAACAATGTCAAGAGAGAGTGGGCTCGCAACATCAAATGTGGGCACACTAAACTTAGATTGATTCATAGAGGCAATTTGTTGCTGTAAAGAAGAGACAGTTTGTGCAAGATTGTTAATGGTCGCTTCAGTTGAAGAATTCATATTAGATGTGTTAGATTGAGATGGAGGTGTTATGTTTTTGAAAGAAGGTAAAGAGTAAGGTGGTGGGACTCTATGATAATTAGTCATAGGAGATGATTGGACAGGAGGAACACTACAAGGAGGAATGGAATGGTTAAATGAATTGCCCCCTTGCGTCATGTTCATTTGTGGAGATGTAATAGGAACACTCATTGAAGGAATGAATGAAGAAGTTGGATTAAATGAAGGAAGAGGGTTAATTGAAGAGGAAGGATTGCCCCCATGACTGGTAATCATAGGCGGAATGTCTTGTATAGAAGTAGTCATTATGTTTGATGTAAAGGTAGGTATGCTAGCAATAGAAGTTGTCAAAGGAATAGAATGATTGACTTGAGTGGGAGGTTGTGTATAACCTAAAGTTTCAGCACAACTCTTCATAGGCATCACATTCGAATCCACAATGTGTGCAATACCATGCAAAATATCAATTCCATTCTTATCACTTTGAAGCATATGTTTTAGACCCTCAATTAAAGGAAGAGCTTGACTATCGGGGTATTCTTGAGACATCCATTGTCGAAAATCGTCAAATTCGTTATCCAATTTTGAAAGTTGTTCTACAGAAACCTCATGGAGAGCTTCTTCATCATTAGGAGGATTAGAGGAATTACCCATGTCCTTGTTAAAAAGGCTATTCAAATTAGGTTCCATCTCCTCGGTAATTAAACCTCGGAAAGACTTAATTCTACGGCTTCGTCTAACGGGAATAGTGTAAGTAGGGCTTATTGTTGTAAAACTCATGCACTAGAAAGAGAGAGAAGATTTTGAATTTAGCGGTAGCAATTTTCAGTAAAATCAGCCAATCTTCTAGATTTAAGCTGTTAAATGCAACCACGATAGTCTCCCGAAATTTCGAAAAAAATGTCCGGGACTGTGGCGCTCGGAGTGCACATGGTCCCTGCAACTTTTTTCGAAATTTGCAGGGATGAAAGTTATGATGATTTTAGAGCTAATCTGAAAAAATTGAGTGATTTTACGATCTGTAGATAGGCCAAATTAAAGTTGCAATCTCAAGATTGAAACCTACCCAGATTGTCGAAAAATGCAAAATTTGAATTTTGAAAAAGAGAGGGGAACTGAAATTTTGAATTTTATGATTTTAGAGGGAATACCAAAGGCAATGCAAGTTTTGAATTTTAAAAATTGACTCAATTTCACACAAAATTCAATTTTGAAGGCGAAAATCAAAGTTGGTGTAATTAAGCACTTAATTTCAAAAGTCACAAATTGCAAGAATTTGAATAAAGCACTGAAATTTCGAATGAATGCAAACACACTTTTCAGATTTAGGACAGTAAGAACACAATTTCGACAAAAAATTTCAATTTCAACAATTTTTGAATGATTAGGAGCCTTAATCCAAGCAATCACTAGACCAACTTTGACTTTAATTTTGAAAGTGTTAGAATTGATAAAATCAGCCAAAATTCTGGACTTTAGCAGAAAAATACAGTAAGATCTAGCTCCCGAATTTTCGGAAAAAATGTCGGGGACGATGGCGCTCAGAGTGCACACGGTCCTCGCAACTTTTTTCCAAATTTTTAGGGATGGAAGATATTGTGATTTTATTGCGGAATCCAAAGTTACAGCTGATTTGGAGATGTTTTGATCAGTGAAATTGTTGGACAAAGGTTGAATCAAGAGGGTTTCAAAAATTAGGGTTTTGACACTTAACCACTTAATTTTCAAAATTAAAGCACAAATATGAATTGATAATTTGTAATAGAAGGGAAGATCTGAAACAAGCATTAACAATTAAACATTTCGCAAGCTTAATTACTAAAAAGAAAATTTAGGGTTTTTATGCAATCAACCTCCAAAATTTGCAAAAGATCAAACATGGAAATGTAATCAAGGAAGCCAATTTTCAGATCTAGCCATGAATAATCAGAAAGGATGTTCACGTTGGGTTCACCAAAATGTAAAGCAGAAAATCGTGATCGAACCCTAGTTGCTCTCCCCTCTTCCAACTCCAAGGAGAGAGAAGGGAGGTCACTAGGGTTGATGGTTTTCACTTAGGGAGACTTTACATTCAAAAGAGGGGTTGAAACCCACAAGATCCAATCCCACACAATGCAAGATTGGATGCTAAATGAGTTTCAAGGGTTAAGACAGCAAGGCTACCCTCTTTTGTAAAGAATGTGGATAGAATGATTAAGCTAGGAATGCATAGAAAGTGAGAAAGATTTGCTTATAAACTGAGATAGGGATATAGGATGAAGCTGCGGACTTGGAATTAGCAGTAAAATGTCGATAAAGCACTATCCTGCAAATTTGAGCAAAAGTTGACGGGACGATGGTGCCCGGTGTGCACACGGTCCTCCGAAAAATCCGCGAAACGAAGGGGGATCTGTTCGTCTCTGCACAAGGATTCCAGATCTTCAATTTCAGCTGCGTACCTGCAACCTACACATAGAAAAGTGAAGATGATTGGGGGGTTAGGGATTAGGGGTTTGCCTTTAGGTCAAACCCCGATTTTGGAATTAACCAAGAAATGAGCAATGCTGTAAATGTAAATGTCTGTAATGTAAAAAAAGTACTAATACCTTGTTGTAAGGATGTTTGTATCCTTATGTGCGAAGGTATAGATGTTGTTGTTTGTTGTATTGTTGTATGTTGTAGTATGTGATCTCCTCTTCAATGGTTGAATCCTTGTCTTGAATGCAACACTTAGCCTTGAATGGAGACTTAGAATGATCAATTGCTTGAAGGAATGCTTGAATGCTTGAATGCTTGAATGTTTGAATATCGTTTCCATGCCTTTTCCATCTTATGTCAATGAGAGAGGAAAATGTAGTTTATATACTTGTCAATTAGGGTTAATAGACTGATTTTCCCGACCTTAGGCCGACCAAGAAATGTTAATTTTCCAATTTGCAAACAAAAAGACCCAAAGTCCCATAGGAGACCGGGCCCAAAATAGGGCCAGGGACCAGGGCGCTGGGCGCCCTGGTCCTTGCTGGGCGCTCTGGTCCCACCTCTCGGGACAGCAGGGTGCAAAGGAGGTTCAGGCCAGGGTGCTTGAAAAATGTAGTTTTTGGTGTCGTGGACAAGTTTCGAGGTCTCCATTCAGGTTCTGTGTTGCATCGCCATCATGAAGACCGAAATGCAATCGAAATTGCAAGTGTCGCAATTTTAGGACGCTACACAACCGGTAAGGGAAAATCACCTAAGAAACAATTTACATTAGAAGACTCTTTCAATAGGATGGTTCAAATAATTAATGATTATGGGATATACAAAGGTTTGAAATTATTGTTTATTCATTTATCTGAATGTCAACAAAGAGATATTGAAGACATAGTCATCTTCAGTATAAATAAATTTAGAAGAGCCCTCATTGAGCTACAAGGGTAGATTTCAAATTCTTTGTATAATATTATTGATGCAAGGTGGCAAGTTGCCATTAGCCAAGACAAATAATTTATTGATTATATCTTTAAGAACCTATAACTAGAAACAAGTGAAGAAGAAATTGAATAGTTAAGGGTTAATGCAAAAGCATCATTTAGATCCAAAAAAGAGATTAACAAGAATGTTAGTAGAAAAAGATGAATAAAAAACATGAAGAAAAAGATGAACAAGTTGAGGAAGTTAGTTCGAAAAGGTTCAAGTCAGAAGAACTTCTGAAAGGTGTGAAGAACAAAAATTTTGAACCAGATAACAAGTATATGCACGATGATATTATTAATACTGAACCAGAGATCATTTCTGATGATAATACTGAAGACAATGTTTAAAATAATATTGGTAATATAGATGTTTTTGATGTTGATGTTTAGATGTTTGAACATCATGAACAACAAGAGGAACAAGTGGAGAAGAAAACTGAAAAAAAGAGCTCTGATGAGCCACCGGTGAATACACAGGCTACTAATACTCAAATTTAATATGTAAGTGTAAATGTAAATATTGATGATACTCAAAAGAAAAAGACTAATAAAAAGACTAATGAGGAAGCACCGGTGAATGAACAAAATGTGGAAACTATTGGAAGTATGAAGGAATTGATTATGTGTTGCATTGAGATTTTATCATTGATGTCAACACTAGCTGTTCTGATTGGTTATTGACAGACATATTTGGGTTACCAGTAGAAGAACTAGTGTTACCAATAGAAGGGATTGTTAGTTGGATACTACCGACATGTTTGGATCAATGGAATATGTTTGGTTTCAAGTTTCTAGAACATGTTTTGGTTAGTTGGTATTGACTTGATGATGAAATTCTATCATACACTCTAGTAAGCCTATACTAGTAAGGGTTTAAGGTTTTACCAGCAGAGCTTTTACAGAGAATCTTTTGATAGGATGCATAAGTGGTGTTGGTTTGGTTTCTAGATGTAATTCTGGATGTAGAAGATGATATTTGTTCATGCCTTGACTGATTGGAGACATCGCTTTGGCATGGTGGACCCAAATTAGGTCTGGTACCTATCTAGGTTATGGAACGGTATCATGTTATGTGTTCTCTACAAGTTACTGGGATGATTGGATTGGTTAATGTTGTTTTAGTTTAAATTCGATATGGCATATCATTCTAATATGAATATATATAATGATCTTATTGTAATATATTTTAGATACCTAACCTAATTGGTTTAGGCCTTAGGGTTTATATAAATTGATATAAGATCTCATTGTAGATCATATCAGAGTAATGGTCAAGGAACGTAATGTGAGAATAATGTAATATCATTCAGACAGGAGATTTGGTCTATCATAGGTGATCAAATTGGGTTTATGTAAGAGGTCAAAGGCCTCTGGTGTTGATCTTAAACAAAACTGTAATCAAGTATGGTAGATGCTATCATTGGAAGTTCATTATTCTTGATTATTGTATAATTATATTGAGGTGGTTATAACCTCTTGGTAGTAAGTGAGACTCCTTTATAATGAGCAGTACACTCTAGGTAGTGTGTCTCCCTGCATGTGCAGGCCCCTTATTGTATCACATACTTTCTGTAGAAGTATCTTGTGACTATGGGTAGGCTTCCCACCATGGTTTTTCCCTTTACCAGGTTTTCCATGTACAAATCATGGTGTTATGTGGTATGGTTGCATTGTATTGATTCTCTATTTCATTCTTAAGTTTAATTGCTTACCAATATCTATTTCCGCTATTCTGGTATTTAATGTTAATATAATTTGTTGACAACTGATTCACCCGCCCCCCTCTCAGATGTACACTCATTATTCTAACAATTGGTATCAAAGATTTGGTCCTCTTTTGTAGAAGCTCAACTGCTTGAGCTATATCCTATGAAAACTAATAATTCAAATCCACCGGCAACTATTTCCAGAAGAGAAATCCTTAAGCTTGATGGAACAAATGATGGTATATCAAAAATCTGAATGGAGACTCATCTTATATATCCTCACAAGGATATTTGGGAGATCACTAAGAAAGGATATACACCTTATAATCTAGCATCTGGCAATCTTGCTCTAGCAGACTTGGACAAAAATATTGAAAATGATTTCAGAGCAAGAGAAGCCCTGTTGTGTGTACTCACTGGTGAACAAATCTTGGGATTGACTGATAAATCATCTGCAAAGGTTATATGGATAAATTGCAAACTCTGAATGAAGCTGACCCTACTGTCAGAATTGCTAAACTTGATGGTTATTGAGTAAGATATGAGAACGTGAAGATGGAAGATAATGAAAGAATTGCTACATTTATGGAAAGAGTAAATGAGATAGTCATGGGAATTCAACGTTGTACAAGATCTCTGATTTAAGATGAAATATTTTCTAAAGTTTTGAGAGACCTACCACCAACTTACAAGATGAAGGCTATTGCAATTAATGAATTGAGAATAATGGCAAACACTTTAGTTAACAGAGACAATCTGATTGGGAACTTATCTACTTTTGAGCTTGAAGAATTTGGACCCTCAGGAGCTATAAAATCTGAACCTACTTTTCATAAAAACATCATCTACTGACAAAAGTGATTGGAAAGCCCTATATGCAAAATAATTTGAAGGTATGAGGAAAGAGGATGAATAATTTGAGCAACTTGAAACCTTATTTGCTAGAAGAGTACCTAAAGGACTGACATGAAGTAAGTATGAAGGAAAAGAACCTTTTAAATGTTTTGCATGTAATAAGATTTATCATTTTGCATCTAGATGTCCTAAAAGGAATGGAAGATTTGAAGAAAGAGTTAATAAATCATTTAAGCCTAATCAAAACAAATATAGATTCAAGAAAAAAAAACAATGCCACATAGCGGATGAGGAAGGAGTAAGTGAGGATTTAGAGGATGAACTAGGAGGAGACTCTACTAGTGGATCTGACAGTGGAAAGGAATGGGTGTTCTATGCTATAAACAAAAATAAACTGGAACTGATTATCAAGAATGAAGAAAAGGCATTGGCAGCAAAATTTGAATACAAGGATGAATGCGTAATTGATAGTGGATGCTCACATCATATGACATGAGATAAAAGAAAAAAATTGTGCCTGCAAGAATACAATGGCAGTCAAGTCAGATTTGGGGATGACAAAGCATGTATGATCAAAGGTAAAGGTATTATTTCTCTAGATGGAAAGCATAATACTGATAATATCTACTATGTAGAAGATTTAAAACATAATCTTTTAAGTGTTGGCCAATTTGTGGATAACGGATTCCAACTTCAATTCAATGATGGAAAATGCAAAATCATTAATAGAACTAGTTTGGAGATTGCAACTAGTACTCAAACTAGAGGTAATATCTTTCACTTGAACATCAATGATAAGACATGTTTGATTGTTCATATTGATGAGAGTTGTTTATGGCATAAGAGGTTGTGTCATGTTAATTTTGATTGTACTATTAAGTTCAATTCAACCAAGGCAGTTAGAGATATACCTAAGATTATGAAGCCTCATTATCTAGTATGTAAGGAATGTCAATTGGGAAAGCAAGTTAGAATTTATTTTAAAATAATACACAATAATTCTAATGATATTCTTGATTTGATTCATACTGAATTATGTGGTCTAGCAAGGACTAGAAGCTTTCAAGGTGATAGATACTTCATGTTGATAATTGATGATTATTCTAGAATGATGTGGGTGACTTTTCTTAGGGACAAGTCTGAAGCTGTTGAGAAATTCAAGATCTTTAAAGAAAAGGTGGAAACATAAACTAGATTGAAAACCAAATGTTTGAGATCAGATTAAGGCAGTGAGTTCACTTCTCATGAATTTGACAGTTATTGTGAGACAAATGGAATTAGGAGACAATTATCTGCACCCCAAACTCCTCAGCAGATGGAGTAGTAGAAAGGAAGAATAGAACCATTTTGGATGAAGCAAGAACCATGATGATGGAAGCCAAATTTCCTCACATCTACTAGAGAGAAGAAGTGAGTACAATAGTCTACACATTCAATAGAGTTCACATCAAACATGAAACCGGTAAGACCCCTAATGAATTATGGTTTGGAGTACACCTATTGTTAAATATTTCTGAATTTTTGAAATTAAATGTTATATCAAAAGGGATTATTCAATTGGAAAGTTTTATCCTAGATGTGATGAAGGGATATTTCTTAGATATTCAATTCAAAGAAAAGCATATAGATGTTATAACATAAGATTGCAGAAAATTTTGGAGAGTGCAAATGTGAAAGTGGATGAGAAATACATAAATCAATCTATATCATATGATAAGGAATCGATAGTGGAAATGATCATAACTGAACTGACAATGCCTTAACCAACACAAGACACTAAGACAATCGCACCAATAGAATCAGAAAAATCAATTGCGACTAATGATCAAAATAGTGAACCTGAAGTTCATGAGACACCAATGTATGTAAGGTTAAATCATTCTAAAGATCAAATTATTGGAGATAGGAACAAGGGAGCTATGATAAGAAGAATATAGGCAAATGAAGAGGTATGTCTTATTTCTCAAATTGAACCAACATCTATTACTAAAGCTTGTAAAGATAAACATTGATTAAAGGTTATGGAAGATGAATTAGATTAGATAGAGAAGAATGAGACTTGGACTTTAGTTCCCCAACATAAAAATAAAAATGTTATTGGAACTAAATGGGTTTTTAGAAATAAACTAAATGAGGATGGTCAAGTTGTAAGAAACAAGGCTAGATTGGTTTGTAAAGGATATTCTCAAATGGAAGGAATTGATTATGGTGAGAGATTTGCACCAGTAGCTAGAATTGAAGCTGTTAGACTATTTCTTGCCTATGCAGCTTGCAAGAACTATAAGGTTTATCAAATGGATGTTAAATGTGCATTTTTTAATGGTGAACTTGAGGATGAAGTATACATTGAGCATCCTGATGGATTTTCACTAACAGATGACAAAGATATGGTTTGCAGGTTAAGGAAAGCATTATATGGATTGAAACAAGCTCCTAGAGCCTGGTATGCAAGGTTGGATAAATATCTTTTGAAGCTTGGTTTTACTAAAGCTAGTGCTAACAGTAATTTATATTACAAGATCACTGATGATGATATTCTGATTATGAAAGTATTTGTTGATGATATCATTTTTGGAGGTGAAGATAAATTGTGCATGGAACTCTCTAATAATATGAAGAATGAATTTGAAATGTCTATGATTGATGCCTTGTTATATCTAACTAAGACTAGACCAAATATTATGAATGCAATAAGTATTGTTTCAAGCTATCAAAAGTAATCCTAAACAAAATCATGAATGTGCAGTAAAGAGGATATTTTGGTATTTGCAAAGAACAACAAAAAATGGCTTATCATATTCTAGAGGTGATAACTTCACTTTATGTGCATATAGAGATTCAGATTGGGTAGGAGATACTAATGATAGGAAGAGCACTTCTGGTGGAGATTTCTTTCTTGGAAAGAAATTGGTTTCATGGATATAAAAAATAGTCATACATTTATTTATCCACTACAAAAGCTAAATATGTTGTAGCAACAACTAATTGCACTCAGGTCTTGTGGATGAAGCAAATGTTGAAGGATATCAAGGCAAATTGCAGTGAACCGGTAGTTATCTAATGTGATAACTTTGCAGCTGTTGACATATCGAAGAATCTGGTGTTTCACTCTAAGACTAAGCACATTTCAATAAAATATAACGTTCTAAAGATAAAGGTAGAGGAAAAGGAAGTCAAATTGATTTATGTGAACACTAAAGACCAGATTGCAGATATATTCACTAAACCATTGTCTAAGGAATTATTTAAATATTTGAGAAACAGATTAGGGTTATCTACCCCTCCAGAAGAAACTTAATTGATGAAGCAATGCATCAGTCCAGTATGCATCATCAGCTTTATTCTTTTCTCCAGATTGATGTAGTGGTGCTATAGGGGGACTAGTCAGCTTTGAGATTCACAAGGATTTTGATATCTATAGCATATCCTTGGCATTGATGTCAAAGTGGGAGATTTATATGTGAAAAAAGTCATAATATGTCATATGGGAGAGAGATTCGGATCAGTTTCAGATTGGACTGCACTCCTCAGGGGGAGTTACTAGGATTTTTTCAATTTTTCATTGTTATATCTTCTATGAGAAATGTTTGGCATTTCTTGGCACTTAGATGTTTTCTTTTTCACATCTAGTGTTTCCATCAATGTGGGGAGATTGTTGGTAATATGAAGGAATTGATTATGTGTTACGTTGATGTTTTGTCATTGATTCCAACACTAGCTATCATGATTGGTTACCGACAAACAAATTTTGGTTACCAGTAGAAGAACTAGTGTTACCGACAGAAGGGGCTATCAGTTGGATACTACCGACATGTTTGGATCAATGAAATATGTTTGGTTTGATTTTTATGGAGTATGTTTTGGTTAGTTGGTATTGACTTGATGATTGGATGCTATCATACACTCTAGTAAGCGTATATCGGTAAGGGTTTAAGGTTTTACTGGCAAAGGTTTTACTGAGAATCTTTTGACAAGATGCATAAGTGATGTTGGTGCGACTTCTAGATGGAATTCGGGATGCCGAAGATGAATTTTGTTCATGCCTCAACTGATTGGAGACATCACTTTGGCATGGTGGACCCAAATTAGGTCCGATACCTATCTAGGTTATGAATCGGTATCATGTTACGTGTTCTCTACATGTTACTAGGATGATTTATGGATTGGTTAATGTTGTTTTGGTCTAAGGATGACATGGCATATCATTGTAATATGGATATATGTGATGATCTTATTGTAATATCTTTTAGATGGCTGACCTAATTGGTTTAGGCCATAGGATTTTTGTAGAATGATGTAAGATCTCATTGTATATCATATTAGAGTAATGGTCAAGGAATGTAATGTGTGAATAATGTAATATTGTTTATGGAGGAGATTTGGTCGATCACAGGTGATCAAATTGGGTTTATGTAAGAGGTCAAAGGCCTATGATATTGAGCTTAAAAGGGACTATAATCAGGCATGGTAGATGCTATCATTGGAAGTTCATTCCTCTAGATTATTGTTCAATTATATTGAGGTGGTTATAACCTCTCTATAGTTAGTGAGACTCCTTTGTAATGAGCAGTATGCTCGAGGCAGTGTGCCTCCCTACATGTGCAGGCCCCTTATTGTATCACATACTTTCTGTAGAAGTATCATCTGACTGTGGGTAGGCTTTCCACCGTGGTTTTTCCTTTGACCAGGTTTTCCTTGTATAAATCATGGTTTTATGTGGTATGGTTACATTGTGTTGATTCTTTGTTTCATTCTTAAATTTTATTTCTTACCAGTATCTATATTTGCTATTCTGATATTTAATGTTTATGTGCTCCGGTTTAAGGTTTTAAAGTGGTTTGATTAATATAATATTTTGACAACTAATTCAATCCCCCCTCTCAGTTGTCCACCAGTTATTATAACACAACCACCACCAGTCAAGGAGACCACTGAAGAAGAGAAGACCAAGAAGAAGAAAACAAAGAAAGAAAAAGTAGAGAAAAAGGAGGCAAAGGAGAAGAAAATAATTGATGATGATGATGACGACTCAGTTAGGATTAAACGACCTATTGATATGAACAATCTGAGTTCCTCCCAATTCATCGAGATTGCAAAAACAATGCAATCTAGAGCTCAAAAGAAGAGAATGAAGGAACAACAGAGAGAGGTGGAGACAATCAAGACAATAGTTAATATTTTGTTCAGTCTCCTACCAGAGACTAATACTGAAATTTTTTTACTCCCATTGACAAACTTGAACAATTGGTTACCGATGTCAGAGATCAACTGAACACTTTTGAAGATGCAGCATACATATCAGTTGAAAATGATTACAAGAGGACAAGGACAAAACATCTGATGTCTAAGATAGATAAAGGTAAGTTAGAACTCATGGTTAATAAGGACTTGTTGAAGGATAGACTAGAAACCAGAGGAAATATTTTGACTACTATTTCAAAATTTTCACTATTTTCTACTAACTTGAAGGAGAAAAGGGAAGATTCTAAGGAAGAACTTGAAATCTTGAGTGAAACATATAGACCCCTAAATAACTCAGCTATTCTTTTTGGTAGATTAGTGGTAGACTTACATCATAAACCTGAGGTGTATGAACATGAGTAGGTCAAATAGGTTAGATTATTGAAAGAGCTCCACAAGTGGAAATTTTACAAGGAGCATACGAGGAGTCGAAGGCTATTTTGGCTACACATAAGATGAGAAAAGTTGATGCAATGGAGGAATTAGTAGGGCAGCTGAAGTTGAGATTACTGACACATTGTTAGAGACATGGGATAATGATCTAAAACATTTAAAATTTCATTTCAGTGACAATTTTTCTAAATTTGCTTTGTAAAGACTTTATTAATCTTATATCTATATATGCTCTGATGTAAATGTTGATGTAAAATGTATATATCTTTCATGTAATTTTACTTCCTTATTTGGCATTGTTGTCAAAGAAGAAGTAATAGTTAAGAGTCAGTCAAAATTTTCTATGTAATGTAAAGAGGGAGTAATAGGAGTAATTGTTAAGGGGGAGTACATGTCATGTAGTTAATTTTTGTATTGCCAATTTAGTTGATAATTTTTTTCCTAAGTCTTGCCATCAATGCTAAATGGGGAGATTGTTGGCATTCGATTATTTAATCTTAACCGGTAATTGTTTGTTTGCTTGATGCAACCAATACATGTTTTTTTCGTTAAGAGATTAGAATGTTGTATGATGACCATGTTGTATGTTGTCATTGATGGCAAATATATTTCAATAGTCATCTGAGTCCTACAGGTCAACTGGCAAGGCTTAACAAGTAAGTAGAGACAATTTTTATCAGAATTGGTAATTAGGAAATTAACCGATAAAAGACAAACAATATTATATTCTGACAACCGGTACAGTAAATTTATAAAGAATGGGATGATGTGGTTTTGTAGAAGTAATGAAAACTAGTAGATTAAGTTATGTTCATGACCACACGTGGTGATTTGATCAGGTGAATGAGATTTGATTAACAGAGCATGTATTCTGACTGAGACTTAACCAGTAGTGATGAAAATCACTCAGATCGATAAAATGAAACATAATTTATTTTGTTATGTCAGTGGCCAACATAACTAAGGTGTGCAATGCAAGATTGTCTAGATACATTGAACCTAGGTAACTGTTCCAAGGTTCTAGCCAACCTAAGAATAATTAAAGATGTGTGATGAGGTATGAAGGTATATATAAGTATAAGCTTGAATATGTGAGAGATCATTAGCGAATTTTGTATTTTTGATAGTGTGATGATCAGAGGAGTTCTGAGATGAAGTATATGTGATGTTGCAATTTTCTGAAGCAGATCTTATCAGACACTGATGGTGTTATACTAAGATCATTTGTACTTGTTGTCTCCCTAATAGTTGCAGCAAGAAAATTCTATCACAAGGTCACTCCTAATAGGGTGCAGTCGGATCCTAATAGGGCTCTTCATTAAATCCTATAACCAGGTGACGCATTAACTTGTGTTTGCAAATCCTAGTAACTTGGGTAGCTACTAATAGAGTTGGTCCTCATAGGCCTTATTGTACAACTCTTAACTGCGCTTAGATACTCCAAACAGGGTGTGCCCCTAGTCGAGTGTTGTAGACCTTAATCGATTAGATCTCTATACTATATATAGTGAATTTTTGTGAGTACCAACTCCCACTATGGTTTTTCCCATTTGGTTTTTCCACATATCACCTCTTGTGTCATGTGGTTTATGCTTTATGTGGTTATTTCTTACTTGGTATTATTTATTATATGCCTATTGAGTTTTAAGTTGGTGAAATTGATTATCAGATTTGTATTGTTTTTACTTGCACTGATTCTCCCCCTCACTTAGTGCCTTCTAAGTTCATCATCTAGAGAAAGATGAGCTGATGGGAAAGGATAGAAATGTATCTCAAGATAGATAAAGAGGTATATGCAAATAAATAGAGGTCGTTAGAGATTGAAAGGAGCTATGTAGAGAGAGAGAAGATAGATAGTAGAGATTTATGAATGTGAGAGAGAAGTAGAGAGATATGCCTAGATTCTAGGATAGAGAAAGAGATAAAGAGGTAGAGAGGAGACACAGGTGAGATATAAGTAGAGAGAAGGAAGGAGGGGTGGTGAGAGAGAGAGAGAGAGTGTGAGAGGGAGAAAGAAATAGAGAGGGTAAGTGAAATATATGTAGAGAAAGATAAGTTGGTAGGATAGGAGAAGGTATGTATACTGAAATAGAGAGGTATATGTAGAGAAATATAGCTAAGTAGGGAGTGAGGGGAGGCATGTAGAGAGAGAGAAGATATAGAATAGACAGTTAAGGATGTGAGAGAGTGGTAGAGAGATAGGTATAGATTTTGGGAGAGAGTGGATGGAGGGGAGATAAAAGTAGAGAGGGGAGGAGGTAGAGGTGGAGAGATAGCGCGATGGAGAGGGATCTAGAGAGAAATATTAGGAGGAAGAGAGATGTATGTAGAGAGAGATAAGTTGGTAGGAAGGGTGAAAAAGATATGTAGGTATGAAGTAAGGAGAGGTGTGTAGAGAGAGGAGACATAGAGTAGAGAGTGAAGCATGTGAGAGAGGGATAGAGAGATAGTTCTAGATTTTGGGAGAGAGAGGAGAGAGTGAGATAGAGAGGTAGAGAGGAGATAGAAGAAGAGTGGAATGGAGAGAGATGGGTCCAAATCTAAAGAAAGACAAAGAGAGTGAGACAAAAAAAGAAACAAAATATTGATAGGATCCTATTGATTACTAAAATTTGACTATCTGAAAATTTATAAGATCTCTTAAAATCTAGAATTTGTATTATAACTCATAGATATTTGAAACCACTCTAAAAATTCTTGTCAATGTATATATGAAATATAACTTAAAGTATAAGAAAGGAAAAAGATATTTTAAAATGTGACATACATAAATGTTATATTTCATGTATGTTGAAGTCATATTTTATATAAAAAATAATAATTTAAAATGAAAGAGGATCTCATTTTGTTTTTTACAAACGACCTCATTTTCTTTTTGAAATAGGATCTCATTTCTGAATTTGGATCCCATTTTATTTTTCAAATTGGATCTCATTTAGTTTATGATAAGAAAGAAAGCCTAATGTTACTAGTTTAGTTTTGTTCCCAATAGTTGGTCAAAGAAAATGATGCAAGCTTTTTTATGCAGAAGGCATTTCATTTGGGGCACCTAAACTTTGCAAGCTGGTAAAGATCCTTGTGTTTTCAAACTTATTTTATAAATCAGTTTAGAAAACACATCAAGTGCATTCTAATGGCTACATAGTGGAAAGCCTTGTGTTTGTGATACTTTAGTTTTACCTGTCTCTATATGTAAATGGTGATGGAAAAACTAGTTCTTTCTGGAGGTTTTTTCTACATTTATTTTTTGTTACTTTATGAAGATGGGTACTTTAGCTAATGCTACATGAAATAGAAAAATATAAACAATATTAATCAACATGGGAATTTTTTGGGGTTGTTGAATTCCAACAATGTAAGATAAGACATTATTAAAGTTACACTTTGAACGGCAAAAATACCAAAAAACAAAGAATTTAAATCCATGTATAACAAGGCTATGCAAATAATATAATCCATATAAGAAAACCATTGGTAAAACATTACTCAAATCTTTTGAAAGCAAAGATTGAGTAGTAGAAGTTTCATGTATCTTGGAAACTTAATTATATGAGAACACAAAGTTTGGATGTTTTGTCTACATTACTATTACAACTCTCATTATAAAAAATCAAGGCTACAACCACAACAATATTCAAATATTTAAGCATAAAGATCACCACTACTTTAGTAAAGAGAACCTTCTACAAAAAGGCATCAAAATCAAGAACTATGTGAATGATATATAAGTTAGGATTTTTAATTGAAGAAACCATTTCTCCTAAATTGTATAACTAATTTATTACCAAATAAAGTCTTTATAAAGAGTAGCATTCAGATTTTCCTTTCAATAATTTGTCCCACATGCAAAGCATGTATCTTAGAGACATATAATGTGTGTTATAGTAAATATTAGTGCAACCATATTGGTAGAACTTCCAATTATGTGCGTATTCAACCTATGATCACACATTGAATTGTTGAACCCACATACCAATGATAAAATATTCCATCTTTAACAACTAGAGAAAGAAAACAAGGTGAGTCAAGTGGGAGATAAGTGGGAATTTACCAGACTAAATATCTCTAATTTAAATGTCTTAGTATATGTGGGATAGTCTTCTTCTAGCCATTCCTAAATTTCAAACAAGAATTTATCTAAGATGTGAATAATAGGAATAAAATAAATTATAATGTAATACAAGATAAACATACTTCAATATTTTACTTTAGAATGGAACTATGTGTAAATCAATTATTGACAATCGAGACATTAACCAAGAAAAGAATGTTACTACTTACTAAGTTGCCATTAGTTTTATGTCCAAAGTCATTCTATATACTCTAGTCGGTTACTACTACCAAAATATTCAGTTGGTAAGCACAGAGTAGTCGGTTATAGAAGAAAGTAGTCATAGAGCCTAGTATACACCGAGTTGTCTACCAAGTATCACTAATGTGTCTACTGAGCAGCAAAAATGATATACCGAGTTAACACACATTGAGTGAAATGTGTTACCAGGTTCATTGAACCTAGACACACATGGAAACATGTTACAAGATCGAGGAACAAACAATAATTATCACATTGGAAATTGCACTTAAAGATTTTGTATGATCTTGAGGTCATTTATCCAATGAAATATCTTGTATGGTTTTTCATTCGATAAATCATGTTTGTATGGTTATTCATTCGATAAATCATGTTTTTAAGATCAAAGCAATGAACAGATCACCGACATAAGAGATCTATTTATATAGCATGGATTAAGGATAAAATATGTGAAAAAGAGGGACACATGAAGCAAGCCATGTGTGATAGATAAAGAAGCACTGAGTATTGTGACTGTTAGAGACATAGAGGTCACTGAAAAGGATTTTTGAGAATAGTCAAGGAACAGAGTAAATAGAAGGGTTTACCAAGTTAATCTATGGGTTATCGAGGTATGCTATAAGCAAGGTAATCTCATTTTGAGCACAAAGAATTTGTTATAACATTTCAGATGTAAAGTTGCAAATATTTGTAAAGATTTTATTGTAATATTTTGAGTTATAAGAGAAACCTTTAATAGGGTAAAAGACTCTAACAAAGTCTATAAATTATAAAGCCTTTAACCAGGTGCAGCATTTAGAATAAGTGTTGTAAAATCCTTTAGCAAGGTAGATCTAACGATCTTGATACTCGTAATAGGGTAAGCTATTAGAAATAGCTAAACATGTAGCTCTAACCGAGCAACCTTTATTATTGTAGTAGTGAAGTTGTGGGTGGCATCCCCACCGTAGTTTTTCTCTCTAACCAAGAGTTTCTACATAACCAAAATATATGTGTTATGGAGTGAATCATGTATGATTGTTATTTATTTGTTTTAGCATTATATTATGTTACAACAATTTTTAGTTTATGCATAATAGTAAAGTTATTGTTGGAAAAGGGATTTGAAGTACTGATTCACCCATCCCCTCTTAGTACATTAGCTTTCCATATTGGGCCTAACAATTGGTATCAGAGCTATAATCTTGGAAAAGGGTTTAATAGCCTAAAGAGAAAGATCTTATCAATGGAAGGCTACAGACAATCTCAGAGAATTGTGAATCTTTAAAATGAATTGGATCACGCTAATCAAGTGATTGCTGACATCTAGAAACAAATGCAAAAATCTCTGAAAGTTAGAAGAAGATTATCTGATGATTTACAGGACTCTCAAGAGTTATTGGAACAAATTGAAACATCATCTGAGAACAGTATATCTAAAGAGACTGAAGAAATGATTGGAGAACCAAAGGAAAAGAACAAAGCATTGATTGATCAGCTAAAAGCAATGAAAATAGAACATGAACATTTCAGCATACAGATGACTGAAAATCTTGATGCATTGAGGACAGCCAAGGATAAAGTAAGAGATCTAGAAAGAGTAAAACAACAGCTTGAAGCATTAGTATCTGAAAAGAATGATGAAATCACAAGGTTGACTAGGATTAAACAAAATCTATCAGATCAATTGGGTTATGCACATCATGAAGAAAATTTGAAATATGATGAGAATCAAGCATTGAAACTTGAAGTATTAAGGTTGACCGATAAACTTGAAACAAAGATGAAATCCAAAGAAACACTGAAAAAGAGTTATGAAGCATCAAAGATGTTGGATGAGCAACTGAACACAAAAAGACCCAATAAAGTTGCAGGACTTGGTTACAAAGGAAAAGACTATACCGAAAAGGGAATCCACACTACCGAGAGAGGAGAATCATCAAAGCAAGCTGGAAACAAGAAGAACATCAAAGGAAAGAAACTTATTTGCAACTACTATGGAAAACAAGGACATATTGCTAATATGTGCCAAATCAGAAAAGGTAAGCAACCGAATGTCACTAGGTCTAATGGTTATTGTCACAACTGCAATAAATATGGTCACACATCTAACCAATGTAGGACAAATTTTGCTAGCAATTATCAGAAGGCAAAATTCAAAAGATTTTGTAAAAACTACAATAGATATGGACATAGTACCGAGAAGTGTTGGTTTAAGCAGAAGAACTATATGTGGTGTGCACACCGAGCAAATACTAGAGGTTACCAAACTCACACAGATCCTAACTAACAATATTATGCAGTACCATGGAATTACAATACAAGGATATGGTGTGAATGTTGTGGCAGATATGGACATATAAGTGCCAACTGCTTTATAAGGTTTGGAATGAACAACCGAAGATCATGGAGAAATCCAGGTATGGCATGTTTTCATTGTCACAAAGTTGGACACTTGGCTAGAGATTGCAGAGATCAACCTAGAGGAGACACTGAGGAAATAAAAGGAAAATTACAGATGATTTGGAAAAAGAAGGAAATTGTGTCAAATGAAGAAAGCACCTTATCTACCGAGTTAGGTGCACCTATTCCAAATTAATCGATGAAGGTGTGAAGGGACTGCATTCTCTCAAAGGTTAAATCTTAACAGTTCCTATTTTATTATGTACTTAATTCAAAATCTACATGGCTAAAGATGCATTAGGAAATTTGAAATTATATCAAGTCTTTTGGAAGGCTGTTTAGTCGGTAAATGTAGGAAGTCTGGCTACTCGGTAAAAGCATAAAAGGGAAGTGGTACCGAGTGCATTTAAAAAATTTGACCTAACTGCATGAAACCTGATAAGGTATATTGTGTACTTAAAGAATTTGCGTAGTCATTTTACACTCACCAAGTTTTCAAGAAAGCAGAGCAAAGCGATTCAAAGGCAATCAAACCTCCTCCAAAGAGAAATTCAAGGAATTTACATCAATCATAATTCATTGTCAAGCTAGTTTACCGATCATATCAGTTGTGAATATCAGTTTTATATTTGCTAAGTGAAAGCGTCTGCCGTTTAAAAGTTTTCAAACCCTAAGGATCTTTTGTTAAGTGATTATCCGAAATTTGCAATGGCACCTAAGATCCAAAAGCCCATTTTTGTTGAGAACATTGACAAGCCCTCACTAAAATACTCTCTAACTCCCAAAGTAGCATCTGAACCAGATGATAAAACTGCATTTTCACTCATTTTGGATAGGGTTTTACTAGTTGAGGATGTCAGATTCTTCACTAAGTGTCGTGTTGAGTAACTATATCATGTTGAGATCAAGGACACACATGATGAATTGTGTACCAATGGGAAATTGGATAGCAAGTATGAACACATTAAAATCAAGGGATTGAACGAAGCCCTAACCTACCCGTGAGTCTTCAAACCCCAATGGGTCAAGTTTGTTCTGAACAGAGTTCATGATGACTTCATGTGGTTAGAGGAGCAACCATTCAAGATCACCAAGGAAATTATTCATTTGATCACCGGTTACCCTATTTTTGACCATGCCCGAGCTCAGAAAATGATATCACAAAAGGAATTGATCACTTTAATCGGAGTTGAATCTAATTATAGAGGACTAAAACTAAACAATATCATAAATGCAGAGCAAAAGTTTGCCATTAGAGTAATAGGTTATTGTTTCTTTCAATCGACAAGGGAAAACAGTGTACCCTATGCAGCACTCGATTTAGCATATAAAATTGTGAAGAAAGGAATGAAAATTGATCTATGCGAAGTATTGTTGAAAAACCTATTTGAGAATCTAAACACCATAAGGAAGCCGAAGAAGAACAAATTGGCTAACACACTAAAGGTTGGATCACTTTTGGTATGCATGTTTTTCTATTTTTGAGAAATTCTTTCCATCAGTCGGTAATGTAGTTTGGGAGCTACACTAACCAATCACCCATCAAATCAATGACTTCATCAAATGGTTAGGTGATAACTTTAATGATATTATGGATGATTACTTTAGCAAGTTTCAAGAAAAGATGCATAACAGGTATAGGATTTCATCCAAGTTAGTGGAGAAATACAAGGATAACATATGCTTTGAAGTAGACACCAACTACTGCTATGTCAATGCTATGGAACTGAGAACTCAATCTTTGCCACCTATGGGTTATGAGATTGATTTTGACATCACACAACAACAAATAGATGTTTTTCTTACATTACCAAGGCATGCTACCGAGCTGAGATATGGTACATATGAAGAAGTTAAAGAGAAAGTTCAGATGAGCATTATAGTACCCAAGGCTACAAGGAAAGCAACAAAAATGATCAAGGCATTAACGGAGAAATTTGGAGAAGGTTCTTCCTCCACACCTGTCAAGGGCACTCTAGTCATCACCGAGGAGGAATCTGAAGCCCAAGAGGTAGCTATTACATTGAGCACCAAGTTTCCTAAAGGGAAATTTTTGAAAAGGAAGAAACAGGATACATCAAAGGTATCACTGACTCCTCTAGCAAAGCGACCTAACACAAGATCATCTGTAGCATCACCGAGTAAGAAACCAAAGAATGTTGCCGCACCAAAGGTAACAAAAACTAATAAGAAATCTACTCGGAGACTCATTTTGACTAAAGAGTCCAGTGACACTGAATCTGAAGACAAAAGTAAATTTTAGATTGTCAAGAGTAAAAAGGAAGATGTACATAGTGTTGATAATTTTTGTGCTAATCTGAAGCAATATGGTGGATTTGGATCATTTAGATATGTTAGGTATGAATCTAGAAATGATGCAGAAAAGAGACAAATTGAAGAAGCCATAATCTGCACTCTTTTGAAGTTCTAATTGGTCCCATTGGAAGTAACTAATTCTCTTCCAAAAGAATTTAATGTGCATATTGATAATAGGTGGACATATGTCATGGACTTGGAAAAGAAGATGAGAGAACAAAGTCTGGTACATCTCTTTCCAGACATGTCGGTAGATGAGATCAATGAACATCTGAAAAACTACGACAAAAACTTCCTAGTCAAGCAAAGAGCCTTGAAATTGATGAATGGCCTTTATTTGGATGTAGAGAATGACACCAAAGAAAATTGGGAGGAAATCTATCGAATCAAGAATGTTGGTGAGCAAGCTGAAGTTGAAATAGTTGATGTCACTGAGCAAGATCCTGACATCATCGAGCAAGACCCTGCTGACACTATACAAATTGATGAGGATATCATGGACACCAAGGCACAAGAATAGGAAATGATAGAAGGAAATGCATATGCCAAACTGGTATCCAGTGAGTCAATTTTGGAACAAGTTCAGCCCTATCCTCTAGCCACTCAATATGTTTCAACCGAGGCCCCTCAGGATACTGAACAAGGAACAAAGGGTCACAAGTCTATAGAAGGAGAAGCTACTTCTCAGGCCACTGGGGAACAAACTTCTCAAGCTCCTTCTAGCACTGAAAATGTTACAACTGAGACCTCGAGCAAGGATTCACTGAAGGCTGCATCAGAGGTTCAATAAATTGACAAAAGTGTTGCCTCTATCGAGCAACCTACTAAGGGTCAACAAGCCTCCCAAGCCATTGTATTAGTTCAACCGATGAAAACTAAAGAAAAGAAAATGAAAAAGCATAGTTTCAAATTAGATTTGTCAAAACCAATAGTGTTGCCAAATGTACACATGTCCAAATTAAAAGGGCAAGCACTCATTGAATTCGGTGAACTATGCAAAGCCAAAGCATAACAAGAAAAACAAATGGCCATTCAAAAGAAAAACAAAGTACTTCAGAAGGTGAAAGCACTATTAACAGATATGCTACCTAAAGCTACAGTGTCAAAAGATGCAGCCATCCATATTCAATTGGATGGACTCCTAACTAAAATAGAGACATCTAGAGTAGACACATCTAAGTACTTGAGCAAGTTAAAGGACAAAGAGCTCACTGCTAAAATGATTGAAGAGGTACACAAATCCATTGTTGTTGGCAAAGTAAAACTTATCAAATTTATTGCTGAGTTGTCCCCTCAACTTAAGCACATTCTTTATTTATTTCAGGAACTCTATACATTCTCTTTATTCATTAAAGATATCAAAAATAAAATAGAAGTGATTGAGAAAGAGATCACCGATCTCTCAAATAAGTTGATCACTAAGTCAAATTCTATTCAGCATTTCTATACAAAGTTACAAAAGCTCATGGCTCAACAATTGGAACTTAGGAATGAAGAGCACCAAATTAGGATGGACATTATGACTCTTCAAACCTTATTCATTCCACACTTGTCCTCCATCCAAGAGCAGATCAACAAGGTTACCTCCCTATCCACTCAGCCAAAGGGAAGCACCTTAGATGGACTGATTTCACTGTTAGCTAACATTACAACTCAGAATTCACTCATGGATAGTGTCAAGGATGCCCTCTCTACCACTCTCACTGATGCAAGGACAAAGTGCAAATCCATTTTTGATCAGTTGCCTCCACCGAATGGTAACTAAGTTTTGATGTTTGTCAAAAAGGGGGAGTATAGTATCAAAGTATCAAAGGGGGAGTGTAGTATACAGGGGGAGTATACCGAGTAGACCAGAGTATCACAATGCATAGTTAATTTTGACAGTGAACCGAGCAGTGACAACCAAGCAGTTAATACATAATATTGATCACAACGCATGCATAATCAGAGTTTTGTACAATATATTGATAAGGGGAGTATATCTAAATATACTATTTTATTGACAAATGTATATACTGTTTGATTAGTCAAATTTTGTAAGTATATAGATTTTTGACTTAGGACTTTGAAAAGAAGTTTTGTCAAACATCTTAACTAATGTCAAAAGGGGAGATTGTTACTACTTACTAAGTTGCCAAGAGTTTTATGTCCAAAGTCATTCTATGTACTCTAGTTGGTTACTACTACTGAAATATTCAGTCGGTAAGCATAGAGAAGTCGATTATAGAAGAAAGTAGTCACAGAGCCAAGTATACACCGAGCTATCTATCGAGTATCACTAATATGTCTACCGAGCAGCAAAAACAATATACCGAGTTAACACACACCGAGTGAAACGTGTTACTAGATTCATTAAACCTAGACACACATGGGAAACCTATTACAAGATCAAGGAACAAAGAACCGTTATCACATTGGAAATTGCACTTAAAGATTTTGTATGATCTTGAGGTCATTTATCCAATGAAATATATTGTATGGTTATTCATTTGATAAATCATGTTTGTAAGATTGAAGCAATGAACAGATCACCGACATAAGAGATCTATTTATATAGCATGGATTAAGGATAAAATATGTGAAAAAGAGGGATACATGAAGCAAGACATGTGTGATAGATAAAGAAGCACTGAGTATTGTGACTGTCAGAGACACAGAGGTCACCGACAAGGATTTCAAAGAACAGTCAAGGAATAGAGTAAACAAAAGGGTTTACCGAGTTAATCTATGGGTTACCAAGGTATGCTATAAGCAAGGTAATCTCATTTTGAACACATAGAATCTTCTATAACATTTCAGAAGTAAAGTTGTAGATATTTGTACAAATTTTATTGTAATATTTTGAGTTATAAGAGAAACCTTTAACAGGGTAAAAGACTCTAACAAAGTCTATAAATTGTAAAGCCTTTAACCAGGTGCAACATTTAGAATAAGTGTTGTAAAATCCTTTAGCAAGGTAGATCTAATAATCTTGATACTCCTAATAGGGTAAGCTAGCAGAAATAGCTAAACATGTAGCTCTAACCAAGCAACCTTTATTATTGCAGTAGTGAAGTTGTGGGTGCCATACCCACCGCAGTTTTTCTCTCTAACCAAGAGTTTATGTGTAACTAAAATATATGTGTTATGGAGTGAATCATGTATGGTTGTTATTTATTTGTTTTAGCATTATATTATGCTACAATAGTTTTTGGTTTATGCATAATAGTAAAGTTATTGTTGGAAAAAGGAATTGAAGTACTGATTCACCCCTCCCCTCTCAGTACATTAGCTTTCCATATTGGGCCTAACAAAGAATGTACCATGACTGTGTACCTTTCAAGGAGGAAAAATTTTGGACTAAACCTTCAATTATTAGAATGTTCTTTTGTAGCCAATCTCAATTGGCACTTTAAAAAGTTTGCAATAATATTAACGACATCCAATAGTCCCAAAGCTTACCTTATATGCTACAACCCATTTTCCCATTCAGTGAGGCTTGTGAAAAAGATTGAGGATACCCATATACAAGCCATGTTTATGGGAAGTTAATTTTATTTCTTTCAATATGATATCCACTCTCACAAATGTATCATCATCACATTTCATTATGTAATTTATAGATAGGTTTTTCACTTGCATGTACTTTAGAGAATATTGAAACATGCAATGGATAAACTATCTTGAAAAATAACAATTAAGAAAATATACAAGTTACACAATCATAAAATAAAGGTATCGTAGAGAAAATCTATCAAATACAAGAGATTATCATTTGACAATTATGACAGGTTAGAGAAACAAAATGACTCTTTTCCATGTTTAGTTGTAGGACACTTAACAAGTGTGCAAAAAATAAAAAATAATTTAAATTCCATATAAAACACTAAAAATTGTTTGTAGCAAAAACAAGGGTTATAGGACATAATAACCGAGACAGTCATAATAAACCAATCCAAACTAACCTGTGGTTAGAATAACCCATGAAAAAAATATCCTCCTAAGAATATAGAGAAAGGAAAATTAAATTTATAAATTACATGTATGTTGCTAAAAAAATATTATTAAAATTTTCAATTAAAGTATAAAATTATGAGCAATACCTATTGTATAATCTAAAATGTTATGGTTGTCATAACCATCAACCATTCATTTTAGTCTTTCTTTGAAATCGCAGTATTTTTTCCTGCTTGGTTGCCTAGTGTATCTAGCCTTATATTTCTTTATTTTATTATGTTGGAGACCCTATTCTTTTTTCACTACTTTGATGAATTTATAGATCGATTTGTGTGATGCTTGAATAAATTCATTAAATCCTTTGTGCCATCCCTCAATAGTATTATTGGTTTTGGGAAGACCATCTTGAATAGTTAAATAATAATTCCACATTGTGATTGGAAACTTAGCCAATTATCTATTGCCTCTTTTGGTTAGTCTGCCAATCCATGTGTCTTCAAAATACTCAATTATGGGTTGCAGAGTCTCCCCATGTTATGTATAATAAGGATACTAAGGCACGAAACTAGAATCCGACAAGTTTCATGGTTTCAAATGCAAATACTTCATTGACACTATAACGTGTTTATCGACCTTCTTCTTGAACTTTCTTCCACAATCATTGAGAGAAATGGAAAAAAAATCATGAAATATTGACATTTGGAAGTTTAAAAAATACCTCCCATGAAACCTAATTCAAAATCAATGTATATTTTTTTGGTTTAGATAAGGTTGAAGATGTTTTAATTGTACAAGTACATGTGTATAGGTGGTTTTTGTTTTGTTGATCATAAGAATTTAAATGATTGGAAATATTGCAGCATTTTTCAAGGCATGAATCATGTACAACTATTGAAAAATACTTGGCACTCTTTTAAATGTATTGTCACTAAACCAATTTTTAGATTATTTTAGTGATTGCAAATTTTGTGTTGTGGTGAATATTAGAAAATGATTCTCATCATTATTGTCATGAAAAATAAACTTTTCTCCTCTATTAGTAATTTTATATTCAATTAGTAAGATAAGATCTGTTGATGTCTAAGGATTTGGTGGCGATGCTTCAAATCTTAATCTTTTTCTTCGAATCATTTTGTATAATGCATTAGTTAATGGTATTGTTCCTACTACAAGTAATGAAATATTAGAACATGAAGCATCAATGATATTTCTTATAGAATCTTGATTTGAGTGCACCATGTCTTTCATTTCATTCACTTTGTGTTTGACAATGATCATCTCAGATTTTGGAGCATGATTATGTTTGATACTAGTAATTACATCATTGGATTCTATTTGTGTCATAGTATAGCACTGACTTGAACATTTATTTGTAAAATTTTTCCGACAATGTCAAATCATTTTACTGATACCTTGTCGATGAAACAAAAATGTATAACCATTTAAAATAAATAATTTTTTATATTTTTGACTTGTTAAAAACTGAAGAGGCATTGGATATATTAAAAATTATGAAGAATGTGTTGGTTCCCTAAAAGTATATTGATTTTGGTACACTCTTTTAGAAAACCCTAGGAAAATCTAAAATAATGTTCAACAAAATATATTACAAAATATTTTCCTTTATTAATTTGGATTTCTCCACTTCTTATCACATTACACACTCTTACTTCTTCTACCCTTCTTTCTTTCTTATCTTCTCTTAATTCAACCACTTTATATATCTTTTTAATGCCTCTTCAGACTACCACTTTATACTTCTACCACTTTATACTTCTCTTAATTCTACTACTTTATACATCTTCACTGACAACATCAATCTCTAGACTAACTATCTCCACCGATCATTCTTCTTCAAGATCTCAGTTTTTGTAGGCTTTTAAAAAAGATCCTCATCATCAACCTCATATCTGCATGCTCTAATCTTCTTCCCATGACATTCATCAACCTTCATATTTGCACTTTCTACTATCTTCTTCAACCTCTTATTATAACATCGTTACGCCTTCTCTTAGTAGAATATCCCAGGAACATTCCTTCATCACATCTTGCATAAAACTTTCCTATATCCTCATCTATTTTGATATAATATTTGCTTCCAAAAACTCTAAAATATCTAACTGTAGGAACATGACCAAACCACAGCTCATAAGGAGTCTTGATGGAATCACTTTTTATATGTACCTAGTTGAATGTGTAAAAAGCAGTGCTAACAACTTATTTCTAAAAGGTTTGTGCAATATTTCCTTCAATCAACATTGTTCTAGCAGCATCCAAAATGGTTTCATTCTTCCTTTCAACAATTAAAAATTGCTGAGGTGTTATAGGAGAAGATAATTGTCATCTTATTCCATCCCTCATAAAATGTATCAAACTCACCAAATGTGAATTCTCCTCATCTATCAAATCTCACACGTCAGCTTCAACCTTGTCTCAGTCTCCACTTTGGCTATGGATATCTTGAGTTTATCCAGTGCTTCTGATTTCTCCCTTAGAATCATCACCCACATCATTCTAGAGTAGTCATCAATCAACAACATGAAATACATGTCACCCTGCATGCATCTCACTTTTATAGGACCACACAAGTTAGTACGCACAAGATCTAACAGTCCATTAGATCTATACAACTTACTCTTTAATTAAATTCTCATTTCCTTTTCCAACTGACATTCTTTACATACCAGATTAGAGGGCTTTACAATCATAGGAAAATCTCTAAAATCTTGATTAAAACTTATCCTTATCATGCAATCAAAATTAACATGGCACATACTCCTATGCCACAACCAACTTTCATCTATCTAATCAATCAAACCACTTTTCTCACCGACATTCAAGTGAAAGATATTACCTTTAGTTTTAGCCCCTGTTGCAATCTCTGCACCAAAGGCATTCAGAATCTTGCATTTACCATTCTTGAATTGCAAATCATATCCCTTGTCAACTATTTTTCCAACACTTGAAATATTATTCTTTAATCCTTCAACATATAAGAAATCATCAGTGTTATTCTTACCATCAAAAGATATACAACCTCTACCACGAATCAGGCAAGCTTTATCATCTCCAAATATTACTATACCACCATCATACCTTTCCATATTAATAAATTTACTTTTATCACCTATCATATTATGTCAACAACCATTGTCAATTACCCATTCATCTTTTTCTTCAATCTTAGGAGCTAGAGCTTTCTCCTCAATAAGGAACCTTCTAGGATTCATGGGTACCAGATCATCTTCCTTGATAGCAATAAATACAAATTCATCTCCTAAATTCCAATTCTCTGATTTCTCATATGTCACACCTTCATCAACAGCATAATAGTATATCTTCTGATTTTTGTACTTCTGGTTAGGCTTATAGGGCTTAGCATACTTATCATGCTTATGATATCTATCATGCTTATAAAATCTATCATGTCTTTTATGCTTATCATACCTAGACATTCTTTCAGGACACCTAGAAGAAAAATGTCCTATCTTATTAAAAGAGAAACATTTCAAGCGTAACTTTCCATCATACTTAGCAGGTCCCTTAGGCAATCTTTGAGTAATAAGTGCTTCAAGCTCATCCAACTCTTTCTCTTTCTCTTCCATGTCTCTCTCTCGGATCATATAGCAGCTTCTCGGATATATAGGCTTTAAATGCAACCTCAGATTTACCATGTGATTCTCTAAATTTACTCAACTCAAATGCACCTAGCTTACTATCCAACATGTCTTGTCACAGTAGTCACACTCCATATCTCATTAATAGCAACAAATTTATCTTTGTAAGAAGAAGGCAAGGATCTCAACATCTTAGCAACAATATCATTCTCCTCAAGAGTTCCACCAACACATCTGATGTTCATAATAAGTTCATTCACTTTAGTCATAAAGGATTTTATATTCTCATGTTCTCCCATCTTCAATGTCTCATACTTTCCTTTCAAACTCTACAACTTAGCAACTTTGACTTGTGCATCTCCTTCATACAAGACCTCTAACTTATTTCACATCTCATGTGCAATCCACATTAGTCATCTCTGAATCGATCAAGGAACTCAGCAATGCTTCCTTATCTCTTATGTTATGTTCAACTCTCTTGATTTCATCAGCAGTAACCGGTCCATTCAGAGTAACATTGTAGACATTCTTTGTAATTGTCCAATAATCTTCTCTAAGACACTTCAAATGAACTTCCATGTGATCCTTCCATATAGTATAATTATTTTCATCAAATCTAGGACTCTCCTTCTTTAATACATAGGTTACCATCCTAGACCTCCTCAAGCAGTTAAGCTACTTCTGGAGGATCTAGCTTTGATATTGCTTGTTGGCAATAGCAAGGAAGGAAAACTGAGAGGGGGGCGGTGAATCATTTTTCACCGGATTTAACAGTTTAAGCACAATCTCAGATCTGATCAACTACAACAAAAAGAAAGATGACAACAATAACAATAATATACATAACACCAATATTTTGACGTGACAAAGATTGTAAAAGGAAAAACCATAGTGGGAATCTACCCACAATGAGATGATACTTTGCAATAGTATGTGTAAATATTACAATGGGAAATGCACATGCATGCAAGCACACTTCCTAGAGCACACTACTCAAATTAAAATGAACCATAATGCTACAACCCCCAGGGAAGGTTCAATACCTTACAAAGATATTCAGACTACAATCCAACAAAGATGAACTGCAAAAATAACATCTTCTAATGCATGATGATAGTTCCAGTTAAGATCATGTCTACCCTTCACCAAAATTCGCTCAATACACCACACCGAAAGATGAATTTACTTGATTGCACATACACCACTCTTTGATAATGCAGACTTAACAACCAGACCTCACTAAACCACTGATTACATAAATATTACACCCATTTATACAAATCATCAACCTTGACTACATGGTCGGCCAAACCCTTAACACCTAATTACAAAATTACATCAAACAATACATAAATAAACCACCAAACCAAAAAAATGTCATGAAAAACATAGCATGAACCTAAATCAACTCATCAAACATGCACCACCATTAGAAATATCACCAAGATCAACCGCAACATTTTACACTAGCAAAAATACCACATAACACAAATAATATCCCCAAACGATTTCTCTACAACACCAAAACATTTCTCTGCAACACCAAAACACAAGAATATGTTAACATCAATGAGAACAACATAGCCTAGTAGCAGCAATATCCAAGAGAAAATGTATAAACAAAGGAAAAAAATAATTGGAGATGATGCAAAATTTAAATAGAATAAAGATAGAAGGAAAGCGTGTGAAAAAAAGAAAATGATCAAAAATTTAGTAATAAAAACACAGTTATAGAGGAATCTCCAACATATTGAAACAAAATGTAACTTTAGTAATGAGATATGTTGATTTTAATGGACTCAAATTCAATAGAAACGAAAAATCAATAGTAGAAATCAAAAGCAATCATAAAGAAGATACAAACTATAATATAATATAAATATTTACATGGAGAAAGCCTTGAGGAAGGTATGTGACACAAAAAGAGACAAAATTATATCAATGATATAAAATATAGAAAACATCAACTTTGAATAGAATTTAGGGTAGCAGAACAACATCCTACACTAACCTTGAGAGGAGGGCTATGCAAAGTTTTTCAGATCTTTAGAACAGTTATAGAAACTTCAAAACAATATATATAAGTACCATGCATACCATAACACAATGATTTACAGGGAGAAAAACATTTTGGGAGAAAAACCACACACTCTAATAGACAACCAATATATTATTAAGAAATCTTATAGGACCTAAAATTATGTCTTGCAAAATTTGTTCATCCTAGTTTTATTTTTTGCCCTTGGTCAAGTTTCAGGGTTTAGGGCTATAGGGGTTGTGTCTTTTACGATTAAATATTGGTTTGAAAGTAATTTTTTGGTCCTTGATATATTGTACTATTACCTTTTTCTCACTTAAGGCTGAGGGTTCTACTTTCGTTCATGGGGCCATTTTATTTTCCTAAGTATTAAGTGGTGATTAACCGGTTCATGAAATATGTTATTCCTAAGTCATCTGCATGAAGTTCCCTATAACCAATCCCATTTTAAAATACTTATACCCATGCTAATATTTTCCTAAGTCCAAAAAGTCCTAAATAAAATGATCGTTTGCTAAAACACAAGATAGATCCAATGGCTAGCACTTCCCCACAATCAAAGATGTGAGGATTTTAATGACCACGACATCGTGAGATTGTGCCATGTGTTATTGGCATGAACTGAAAGGGTTAGCAACATAGCCGGTTGAAATAATTGTGTTACTGGTTCACAGGTGGTAAAGGTCGAGTTACTAATAGTCCCATCAATTTGCACATGCTTAGAATGAACGAAGATGTTTTACCTTGAGGTAAAAGGTGTTCGATTTTTAAGTTCAAGAAGAGTCAACGGGAAGTATGATAGGCGGTGATGTTTGAATAGATCAGACAGCCCTCGTATTATCGCTATGAAAGTTGCAAGGTGGTTATGGATCGCAGCATCATGAGATGATGCCATGTGTCTCGAGTTGGCCAGAAAGACCTGCAGTGGGGCCGTTGATGAAGTTCGACAAAAATATGAGTTATTGCTAATTTGTCACAATTTTGTGGGGCCATTGATACAAATGAAAGGTTAAGTGTTGAATTGACAAGGAGATGGTCATTGGATTGGCCAATGGGAAGGACAGTCGACGCCTAGTTTTCAAACTATTTAAGTACAAAGTTATGAGCCATTGCTTCACTTGCAGGAATAATAATGGCGGATGAGACATTTGCGTCCTTTCCCAGACAATAATTAAAGGAATCTTAAAAGGTTTTTCATTCGCAAAATATTTCATAACAATCCTGAAGAATTTCTTGCTATTGAACGAGACTGAAATGACTCTCTGTGACACGAAATTGTCATCTCTAGTGAAAAATCAAAAGCAGAAAGTTTATCTGAGCTCTCCCTATGTTTTGAAACAAATCGATGTTACAAATTGTGTGTAAGGTTGCAAAAGGAAAATTCAATTTGTTCTATGGTTAAGATACTAGACAAAAGTCTTTCAACCTTATTTCCTTGTACGTTACTGACAATATTGGTCTATGCTTATACTCCCGCTAAAGTGGGTGCTAAATGTAGTGTCATAAAATTGCGACCCTTGAAATTTTTTACCACATTATGGTCTTCATATTGGTGAGTCGAATCATCGAGCTTGATCGAAGACCCAAGACTTGGTCAACCCCTGAAAAACTGCACTTTTTCCGCACTCCCTAAACTTACTTCCTATCCTGAATTATGTCCTCCTAGGATAGGGGTGTGGCTCCTCAGTCCTTGCCCTATTTTAGGGCCCCTCCATTCAAACTGTGCATTGAAGTTTGCAATTTCAGTAGGAAAACTTTCCCTATGTCAACTAATGATGAAAAATCAGTCTATTAACCCTAATTGATGAATATATAAGTCATTTTTACCCTCTTATTTGCAAGGAGAGGTGAAATTTGCATAAGTTTGGAGATATACAAGCATTCAAGCATCCTTCTAAGTATTAAGCATTCTTAAGTCTCCCTTCAAGGCTAGGCATTGCATTCAAGTCAAGGATTCAACCATTGAAGAGGAGATCCCTTTCATCATTCAATTTCACACAAGCAAATCTATCTACATTCCTATTGCATCCTCCCTCGAGGTTAATTACATTTCAGTCTTTCATTTACATCTACTTGCAAGTACTTTTTCATTTACATTTACTTGCAAGTACTTTCTTTCATCATTTGGTTAATTCCAAAATTGGGGTTTGACCTGAAGGAAAACCCCCAATCCCAACCCCTTTTCCTCCTTTTTCTGTGTGTAGGTTGCAGGTGCATGGATATTTTTGTAGATTTGGCCTCCATTTGCAAAGGCGGAGAAATTGTTTTCATTCATGAATTTTTTGGAGGACCGTGTGCACTTTTAATATGGCCCTAACAACTTTTCCTCAAATTCGCAGAGCATCTTCGTCTTGACATATTATAACCAAATCCAGGTGCACAACTTCATCCCATGATTCTATTTTTAGTTATAATAAGTTTTTTTCTACTTTTACACTTAGTCTTGAAACACCTAATTCCAAACAAAAATCTTTCCATTGTAAAAGAGGGGTTAGCTTGTCATCTTCACACCATTATCAATTCATTTAGTATTCAATCTTTTTCCTCAAAGAGTGGATCTAGTGAATTTTATCCCCTCTTTTAAATGTAATGTATGTGAGGTGATTGAAGGGAAATCCGTAGTGAAACTTTTATCTCTCCTCAAACGGAAGAAAAGCTTTCCTCTTGATCTCCCCATCATTCACTTTTCCCCACATTACAAGCACTTATAGAATTAAGTCAGTTAGAGACTTCCCTAGTGACACCAATCCTTAAGCCTAGAACAAGCACATGCTAGTGCATCATTGACTTTGTTCCCTTCATTATAAATTTGTTTAGTATCAAAATGGGAAATTTTTTCATAAACCCTTTAATATCATGAATGATCTCCTAGATATTCCATCTACATTTTAACTAATCTTTTATAGCTTTAAAATGGAGTTTGAAGTCTATTTCAACCAAACTATTAGAAATTTCTATAGAATGTGCTTATTTCATACTCCAAAGAATATATAGCATTTTCTTCTTATTCATTACTGAATTTGACACCAAATCCTCTAAAATAAACAACACTAAGATCACAATTATTATAGCCAATAACTTCCCTGCGCCAGTCATGGAAGGAAGGATTCTCCTTATTAGCATTGCTATTTCTTTAGAAAATAAGATAAGAAATATAGAGTTAATAGATAATAATATAGTATAAATTATCTATCATTTTAGACACGTTTGCAATCCACTCCTTACCTGACTTGCAAACTTCTCTAATATTTAAGTGAACTGCACGTGCTAACCAAACAGTAGTTATAGCGTGTTTCTTCTTTAAGCTCTTCCACACTAATAACCTCAATATTACACAAATTTAATTTCTATAAAATCCTTAACATTTTTAAACTTTGATAAGAATAGGAAAACGTAGGGAGAGGTTGATCATCCGATAGATATTGGACCTCACCGCTATCAGAGGAGAAGATAGGACATTACAGAACCACAAGTTGTGTGTCTTTTTTTGTATTTTTTTACAGAACGACAAGTTGCAATTTTCAATGAAAAAAGAAGCACAAAAAGGTGGATTTTAGCAACCGTTGTCTTTTTATTGTAGACCAACGGGCAACACACAAGCACAAGTTGAAATTTCCAGCGATTGAGTTTTCCAATTGGAAATGAGTAGACTGGGTTTTCCAACAAAATTTTCATTCTTCTGGATACGATATATGTATTGGCCAGGTCAATAATACTTTATTGAAGATTCTTGGTGAAAGAATAGTTGGAGGAGACTGAGTGCAGGTGCACATGTAGACACCCACGTTTATTGCATCAAAGCCAGACAAGTATAGTGAACAGTTTTGGGAAAGCACGCGCGTAAGAACCAGACAACTATAGTATTCATTCTCATTCACGAATTCTAATTATTCTTCTAGCGGATAGGCACATCTTCAAACGCGTTTACACTACTACTAATACTGGCAGTCACGTGGGGAGATACCATGGATCCTATCAGTTGAAGTCACTTAGATATTGAACCAAACATCTTCACACTTCTAAAGAGTAAGATTTGATGAGTAATAATTTAATTTACTTATTTGTGTATGGTGTCTTTTTGGTTATGTATATAATATTGAAGTATACTCTTGAAATACTTCCAATATTGTCTAGACATATGAACTATTTTATCACATATTTGCTTATCATCAACTCAATGGAAGATTTATTACAAGTTCAATTTTGTTTCGATTGTAGCTGACCATTTCCTTTGATTGATCATTTTTTTCATTTCTACACATTGAAATAAGAAGATAGTGGATTTATATTCTAAAAGGAATTGTTCATCTTATGTAAAAGGTAAATATAATAGAAAATAAAATGTTTGCATTAAACAAAGGAATTTACGATGAGAAACTATAATATTGGTAACTTCGAAAAATATCTCATGGTATTGATATACAATCGTCAAGCATGAATCTATGCATCATGGATATTAGGATAGAATTTCTTTTTATAAAGCATATATTATGAAGGTGGTAATGAAAATAAGATATTAATCAGGTTGTCTCCAAATGGTCACAGTATAATTTTTCTACCTAAACTTATTATAATGAGAATAGATGTAACTAAGGGAATATTTTCTTGGTAGTTATGTATATATTCTTTTTCATCCTTAAATATTGATTGAAGGAGAATGGTGATTCTATTGATGTGAATAGGGATATTATCTAACTATTTGTGCTATTATGTCCCTTTAAAAACTTATCGCTTAAGCTTACTTAGAGTACACATAGGATACTTATCACTTTATGTCTCATATCATAATGTAAAAGAACTCTCCACATCTATTCTATTTGAATTATTTGGTAAGAATATAATTTACATAATGATCTTTTAAGTATCTTGTTCTTTCCATTAGGCCTTTAGATCTTAGGTTGCTATATCCATAAAAAAAACTTACATAATTTGAGTGCCTGTAGTTAGTGTTTTAGGAGACTTCAATGCAAATATCATACTTTCTTGAACCACTGAGTAGGATTTTTTCTTGCATCCTTGAATGATCTTGAGAATTAGAAAGGTGTTATAGAAATATAAGATTTTTTAAAAGAGTTGCTATGGTGACTTTGTGTTTCAATTAGATTTTGGGAGAGTGGTGAGTATATCCAAGCTCACCATTACATCTAGAGAATTTGAAAAAGTTAGATTTCCTACTTGTCTCATCTAAGTTGGACATTAGAGTTTAAATCTGCATGGGCTTGAAGATGGGAGTTGGCTGATAGACCAAGAAGGTAGCCATATATTTAGATACCTTAAAGTCAAATGTAACCTTTCCATTATGGTTGGAAGGCCCAAGAACAAATAAATTAACTATCAAATCATCAATTTTGGATAAAGTTAACCTTTAGGGAAAAAATTAATAGGTTGAACAATATGACCCAACTTGCCTATGTGGTGTAATATTTAAAAAAGATAATTTTTTTTTTTGAAAAACTTAAAATGAAAAAAAAAACATTGAATACTACTATAGTCCCATAAGATATATATATATATATATATATATATATATATATATATATATATATATATATATATATATATATATATATATATATATATATATATATATATATATATATATATATATATATGTGCTATGTTCAGTTGTCATATGGTGTTTCTATTAATTTTTGGGATCTAACTTCTACATATGCGAAAGACAAAAAGAGGTTGTCATTTTTTATTGAGTTTAAATGTTGAAGTTATAATCACTTTTAGGGTTTCATTTGCATTGAGGCAATAGTTTTATAGGTTTTATTAGAAAAGTCTATCAAACTCATGAAAAAACATACTAGATGTTTTTGTCTTGTGAGTTCATGAAAGTGGAGAGTAAAAATGTCCATCAAAATGGCTTTGACAATAAATCTCATAAATTTTTATAGACTAGCATATACATAATCCACATAAATGGTTGCATGTCATCACATCAAGAACTCTTCTTAAGTTCAATTTTATGTGAATTTCATATAGATAAAATTATTTTGGGAAAATTTTGAATATGTTCTTACATCTTAGCAATTTTCTTAAAATAAATATTATTACCGCAAAGAAATGGGATATGAATTCCTATAAATGGGCTCATTTAATGGTTCAAATAAGAGAAACTTTAGTTAAAGTTACCTAAATTCTCTAACTCAAGGATTAGAAACATGATCACTATAAAGCTATAAATACTTCAACTCAAGGACAAGCAACATTATCACATCATAAACAACTCATATATAGTAAAGAGGGATTTTGCAACAATGGCTTGTAAGTCTATCGCAGCAATGAGTAGAAGCGATGAAGTGCGAGATTGTAGGGTTTCAGGTGGGAGCGAGGGTGCAAAGGGATATTTTGAGGATGAAGATGACTCTGACCTAGATGATGAGGGTTTGGAAGTTGGGACTACTGAGGCATTGAATTGTAGGAAAAGGTTTTGGTGGACTTCAGGTTGGAGTGGTTCTTCTTTGGTGCTACCAGATCCTTTGGTGTTTCCTACTATGGTCTCTATCTTGGGAGATTGATTATGGTGGTTATGGAATTATTGGTAGCTTCTTCCTTTTTTTCTAATATCCCTATGGTTTTTTTTGTTGTGGAGTTATGGTTGTGCTTTTAGTAGGGATTTTGTTAATCCCTCTTCTTCTATGTTTGCATTTTCGGCCTATATGTTTTTTGTGCCTTGTAGGAATGATATTTTTTTGTTTTAATTTGCTCCTATAATTCATGCCTCTCTTATAGAGGTCAGGTTGTGAATGAGTATTTTTTTCTTGTCAAACCTAGGTCTTTAGTTGGGTAGCCTATTCATTCATTATTTCTTTTCTTATGAGAAGCTCTTATATGAGGTTTTTCTCCTTCATTCCTATTCTTTCTACCCCTTAGTCTCCTATTTAGGTGGAGAAAGAATGGGTGGGATAGGATAGGTTTCATTGTATACATCTTTAGTATTTTCTTTCATTTCCCAATGAGGTGGATTTTTATCCTTTTGAGGTGGGGATTACTATTTGTAAAGATCTTGGGAGCTGTTGTGTGGTAGCTGATGGAAAACATGTTTCTAAGGAGATATTCAGTTGTTTGTCTTTCCTAGTTTTTCTTAGGCTCAAGAGGGTGTTTCTCTAATCAAGTATGATTATCACATTATGGGATCCTTCTCAAAGTCCAATATGAGTTTATTTGGCTTTGGTCATGGTTGTGTTGTAGACAATTTCTTGATGTTTTAAATTTTTTGGTCTACTATTTTTGGGTTTTTGTTCATTGTTGGTTATTCTTTGCTAGCTTGTGTTTGAGGGTTACACATCCCCAAAAATACTATGTGTAAAGTGTCTTAGGTCCCTTCAAAACATGTTTTTCCTTAATAAAAAATATTAGCACATCATAGAAAATGATGAATTCAAGTTACCTAAATGCTCTAACTCAAGGATTAGCAACATTAGAAAAACTAGGCCAGGTATTATAGGTAAGTTTTAGATGATAGAAAATTTAATATGGATGGAATAAAAAAATTCAATGTAAGACAATAATATCCACCAACTCTAATTCATATTTTTTGGAAACTCATCAAGTGTTGCCCTAGTTATGACATCAGATCAAAACTCAATAAAGGAAAACCATTTGATTGACACATAATATAATGGTGAGTCAATATCAATTGGTAGGTTGGGTTCAAATGAAATAATTTCAAGTTTAATTCTTCCAAGTAATAATATTTAAAGAGGAGGTGGTTCAAAGTTTTCAATAATAGTGATAGAAAAGAAGATAAAACATAGACCGAAACAAAGAGATGAGTAAAATTAAGTTTCGTTGAAGAAAAATTATTACATTGATTATGCTAAGTTCTTTATTGATGAAAACATTTTTGAAATATCTATAGCGTCTCAACCAATGCAAGGAAATTACTTCAAGGATGGTTTTGATTCATTTATGATCGATTTTGTTTCTATTTCAAATATTAATCTAGATGTAATTATTGCATTCATGGTTTTCCTTTCCTTTGATTTATAAGTGTTTCCAATATAATTTTATTATGATTTAAATAGTTTCAATTGATTTGAGGAAATTTCCAAAAACATGCTCCAAGAAATGCTATAATGCCAACATTTAGATTGAATAGCTTAAATGTGAAATTGAGGATGGAATGTGATGTTGGGTAAATAGGAACCAAAAGGACATCCCTAGATATTTGATTTTTGCATTTTTTTTGGACGTTCTTCAAGATCTTTTAATGGTGGAATGAACTATATTGGAGGGAAAGTACAATAAGACACAAGATGTGCAAGATCCCAATAATTCAAGGCATAGTGACACTTTATCTTAGTGTGTTTGCAAAAAAAAATATTCTTACAAAATAATGTATACAATGCTCTAAAAAAGAGACAAAAGGCTGGAAAAACCAAAATAATAGCCAAAGAAAAGTCATGCCACATAAAGAAAAGGATCCTAGGAGCTGAAAACATCCAAGGTATTCACCAAGATGCATAAATGTAAAAGACTAAATCAAATTTACTTGGAGCATAATTTAGAAAGAATACCCATACCATTGGAAAGTTCACAAAACTATCTTTTCAATGATATCTTGTGTGCCAAAAACGGAGTCCGGATGCTCAAGATATGCCTCCCAGAGTGCAAAAAGGAACTTTTGGCTTTGACGTCAAAAAAAGACATCAAAATAGTAAAAATAGAAGAACAAACCTCCATATCTGAAGATACCTCAGAAAGAGCTTTCGGATGCCTATTCGTTTTTGAAATTCCAACTCCATTTGCCCAAGTTATGACAAAAAAACCATCTACCTATCAAAGAAAAAAAAACCCTCCCTGATGCTGGTAGGGAGGTGGAGCCTAAGCTGAGTGGCGATGGAGCTAGTGGTTGGGCAGGGGAGTAGTGGCAGAGGTTTCTAGGTGGTGGGGCGATGGAGTTTTTCGGGTGGCGGTGGCTAAGTGACGGTTGCTCGGTGGTGGAGCCAAGCAATAGCTACTAGGTGGTGGGGCCATTGCTAATGGCCGACAATTTAGCGACTACTGGGCGACGGGGCTGGTGCAAGTGGACGTCAGTTTAAAGACTGCCAGGTGCTTGCAAACCCCAGGAGTAACCACTAGGGCTCCTGTGGTGCTCTTGGAGACTGTCGCAGTGACTGTGTCGACCTGGGCAAGTAGTTAAACTACTCAAAACATTTTTTCATTAGTTATCCTTTTTATTTTTTGTCTTGAAAAACGTGCCCAAGAAGGGCAAAAATAAAATAAAAATTTGTTAGAGCCAAAGTTGTCCAAATTGGACAAATTTTATATGAAAATGTGGGTTTTCGGGTGTTCTAAGAAAAAAGGTGAGGTCTGTTTGAGCCCAAAATTCTCAAAAACAAAAAATCTCCCCAGATGCAAATAAAAAAACTCTAAAATATCTTGAAACCCTACTCCAAAAAATCTTTTGAAAAATCAAGAACAAGCAGGAGCAGATGTAGGCTTTGATACCATGAAAAAGTTGAGAAAATACAACTTCAAAGATCCCAAGAATACCTGCAAGCAAAATACCTATTAGAAGAGAAGAATGGAGGCAAAAAGCAATAATGGCTCTAAAGAAAAAAAATATCATTCAGAGAGGGAATACAATAAAAAATATAATACAATCCTTATAAAAATATAAAAATAAAATATGCAACCCTAAAGGTGCGCAACCCTAAAGAAACCATAAAGGAATAAAGTGTATTTAATAATTAGAATAATTACCTACAATATTATTAAATGCCCAATTTTATTTTAAGCGTAGAGTACAATAGACAAATAATTAAATAAATAATTATTAGCTAATACAGATAACTCTAACAAGAACAATAACATAAAATAAGTCTATTTTAAGTATGTTTATGTTTATGCATTTTATTTATAAAATAAAATAATTATTTGTATTTCTCTTTTTTAAAATTTATTATAATTGCATTCTTTTACATATAACCAAACATCAATATTTCTATATTTGAATACCCAATTAAAATCACAATTAATATTTCTATATATAACTATATATAACTAAACACCATATAATTATATAATGTAAGAAAATAAACATTTTTGAATCTAACTCATCTAAATTAACTTAGAATACTTAAATCAACTGCATCCAAAAGTAAGTAGGTTTCAAATTGCTCTCACAATTAAAAAATCTTCCATTTTTGTACAATGATACAAATCTTTAAGTGAACTAATTTAATATTATGTATCTTTTCTATTAAAATATTAAAAAGTTTCCTTCGACTTGAAAATCTCTCCCCACCTCCCTGTGTAAACGAGTTAGATGTTGCACCTATATCGCCCACAAGAAATTGTTGGAACTAGTCAACAATAGCATAAACAGTCCTTATAGCAAAATTATTTTGGGTTTTACGTTTGTTCTTATCCAAAAAATTCAACTGTACTTGAGTGGCTTCAAATTGCAATTGTGTGCGACCAACATGGAGTTGTTAGACCAGCTTATGTACTGCTTTGATAACCAAAAAAAATCAAATGACTGGGCAATTTTCAAGGCTATTATGGATACATTATTCTTGCTTCTTTGAAAAAATATTTATTGACTAGACCAATGCGTACATCTATGGATTTGGGGTTTTTGTCATAAGAGTACCGTGGCTCTCAAAATCCACTTTCTTGTGTTGTGAAAACTATTTAATCAATACTTGGATTGCATTAATGCCAAGATTTGTTTCCCTTAATTGAAGCTCGCCTTCTCCAAATACAATGGAATCTTTTGCCTCCAAATTAACTTCAGTTGTCCTAGTAAATATACAAAGTAATCTCTAATATTGACTATTCAATTTTTTATTTTGAGTGATGTCTACATTTAAGTTCTAGCAATTTTATAATTATTTTATATCTAAGATAGTTAATTGTTTAAATTTTTTATTCATATAAATTGAAGTAAATATCAGTATTGTGTTTATAACTTTATAATAAGTAATATGTGAAAATAATAGAGAAGAAATTCAATGTAATTATTCTATCTAAATCTAATAACCTATTGGCGCTTGCATTAGAAGGAGCTGCAATGGTAACATTAATTGTTGTTTATAGAGAAAGCTTTATAGATTTGAAAGTAGTATTGGGTTGAAAAGGAAACCTAATATTGTTTTAATAGATATTAAGAGGATGTCCATTCACTTTCTAAATTCAGAAGATCATAAATCAAATCGCTATATATTAAATAATTATTAGACAAAGACACTGAATGAAACATAAATGTCATCTACCATAGAAAATAAATAAGAATAAACAAAATCTTACTTGAATTGAAAGTAAAATTGAATTGAAAATTTACCAAATTATTATATCACCTAACATGAATATTTCACCTAATAGAAAAGCTTTACCAAAGAATTAGGAAAAAAAGACTCATAAAAAACCTAATAAAATGCCTCAAGACTATGAGTTGTCTACTTTCTTAAGCACTTTGTTAGGTTTCATAAAGCTTCTCAATTGCAAGAATAAGACCACTATCAATATGAAATTCATCTACCTTAGCATATCATATCATAAAACTTGGGACATATTAGAAACAACTGCACAATGCCACTCAGCATAATAACTAAGGTAAGTTATTTCTAACAGAATAATGCCACTTGCACGAATCCCATGGTTGTTGTCATCAATTATATGCCACTTTCTCATGCATATGGGTGTGAATGGTGTGGGATATTATAGTTTTTAGATTTACATTGCAAGTAATATTCAGCACAATAACATGTCAAATTGTGTCTTTTATTTTTTTATTTTTTTTGTTTTACTGTCATTATTTAAATAAGGGCATGTCTTTTCTCACATATTACAGGTTGTAGGTTGTCTACAAGAAAATCCAAATTTCAATTAATGACTTATATGATAGAAACTTGGATATTGATTCCCTTCGCATTGAAGCCTCTTTAGAAAATAGGGTTTTCAATAAATACAAAAATAATAATACAAAGAAGGGGCAGCAACAAACTGCCAAGAACAGAAAGCTACCACCAGGCTGTAGCATGTGACAACGAGGCCTATAGAAGCCAAAATTCCGTTTACGCTCTCTACATTGTACACTTGAATTATGACTTAACGGACAGTGATATCTGTTATGTAAATTTCTTTCATGGTTTCTAATGACTAATTCAAAAATAACTGTAACATTAAATCCTCAAATACAACTACAGTGATCTGACTTTCAACAAAACAGTTATTGTAGTAAGAAACATTGGAAGCAAAGCATATAAATAAAACATGCAGTCCACGCTTTACAAATTTTCATGAGCTTCAAGGAGAGTCCCCCTAATAGTTTTCAGTACTCCTACCACCTCTCTGGCTGAGGGTCTTTCACTAGGGTACTCCTTTGAACACTCCAAGCCAACAAGTAGGAATGGAATCAGACACTGATTTACTCCATATTCTCCTATTTCCTTCATCACGCTCGTGTCAACAATCTCGTCCAATTTGTTATCAAAATGCATGTTTACCCACTTGTGGAGGTTCAATCCTCCAACAAACATATGGTCAGTTAGACTCTTTCTAGTTACTATTTCCAACAGCATAATACCATAACTGTAAATATCGCCTCTCCTGGATACCTTCCCACCAAATCCATACTCTGCATTATGAAAAAAAATGAAGAAACTTGGTTAGATCATGTACAGGAGTGATTTGGTAATAGACAGAGCATATTCAAAGGAGAAACTAGTTAGATAATTGAAAGCAAGTACCTGGTGCAATGTAGCCCATCGATCCCTTGAGAGCTAGAGTGGAAGTACTTCCTGACTCAGAGGTACTTGTATCTGACCCACAAATTATTTGGGCAATCCCAAAATCTGCTACATATGCTGTCATATAATCATCCAGAAGAATGTTGCTTGGTTTTATATCACAGTGTACAACTTGCAGAAAACAGTCCTGATGCAGATATTCTAATCCATGGATAACATCGATTGCTATGTTCAATATCTCCCTGAAGGTCAATAAGTTATCCTTGGAATACAATAGTGTGTCCAGATTCCCATTGGACATGAAATCTAAAACCAATACTTTGTGTCCAAATTCTAAACAGAAGGATATGATTTTGACCAGGTTCCTGTGCCTGACTTCTGCCAACACTTTGCATTCCTTGCTGAAGCTCTTTCTCGCTTCCTCATTTTGCAAATTTAGAAGTTTGAAAGCAGCAATTTTACCATCATCCATAATGCCTTTGTACACTGAGCCAAAGCTGCCAGTCCCTAACAAGTTTTTCTCTTTGAACCCATCAGTGGCTTTAACGATTTCTTGATAGGAAATCCCCTTGTCATCCATTAGTTTCAGGGGCAAAATGTCACTGTGAGCATCGGAGTTGACCTTGTGCCTCCTGTAAATTAGGCCCAAGATCAACAAACAAACAAACAGGAAGCCAATGGTTCCACCCACTGCTGCTAATATTTTAGTTCTGTTGGTGTGGTCTTTTGGCTGAGTATTGAGAACAGAGCATGAAGGTAACTGGATCCATTCTCCACAGAGAAACGTATTTCCCATAAATGATGCAGCTGTCAAATTTTTAAAGATGCCCACTTCTCTGATTTTTCCACTGAAGTTATTGTAAGACAAATTCAAATATTGAAGCATATTCAGCGACCTAAGAGACACAGGGATCAAACCTGAAAGATTGTTGAAAGACAGGTCCATGCTTACAAGAGTTTTTAATCCACTGAGCGAACTGGGTATTGGCCCTTGCAATTCATTGGAAAATAAATTCAGATATTCAAGTTGCTCACAACTTTCCAGAGTAGCTGGAATTGTACCTTCTAACCTGTTAACTGAAAAATCAATAGCTTGAACATGAATCATCTTTCCAATCTCCATGGGCAGAGATCCCTCCAAGAAGTTTCTGGATAAATTGAAATAAAACTGTAAATTAGCAAGACTAGCCACTTCCTGGGGTATGAGTCCACTGAGCTGATTGTTGGAGAGATCCAGCAATTGCAATTTGTAGCATTTTCCCAAACTTGCAGGTATATTCCTGGATAGATTGTTGTGGTTAAGCACAAGATGCGTTAACTGTTGAAGGCTACCAATTGTATCAGGGATCTCTCCAGAAAGCATATTATGGCTCACTGATAGCTTCCCAAGGCTTTTTATTTCACCAATCTCACTGGGTATGCTTCCTTCTAGCTTGTTGTTATCCAACAATAATCTTTGCAAATCACCCAGGCTTCTGAGAGAGGATGGGATGCGGCCTGTAAGGAGATTGAATGACAAATCAAGGTCTCTCAAGTAGGTTATGTTGGCAATAAGTGAAGGTATAATTCCTGTTATATTATTTCTATATAGTGACAACAGAGTAAGATTTTTTGGAAGCTGCTCTGGCAAGTTTCCAGTCAAAAAATTGTCATGAATCAATATGCTTTTCAGGACGGTGCAATTCTGAAGGGCAGTAAGAATGGGAATGGTGTCTCAGCTGCCGCTAACAAGTTGATTAGACGATAGGCTCAGTGCTTGAAGCTTTGAAAGCCTGCTCAACACCAATGGTACTTCTCCACTGAGATGGTTGAGCTCCAAATCAAGTTCACTCAGTTGTGTACAATTGGCAATTGTGGCTGGGATGGTGCCTTTCAGCTGATTGTCCCATAGATATAGAACTGTAAGGCGAGATAGCTTGCCCAATTCTAGTGGAATACTACCAGTCAAACTGTTGCTATAGAGGCCCAATTCGATCAAGCCCGAACAATTTGAGATTGATGAAGGAATAGGGCCAGTTAAACGGTGATTCTCAAAGAGGAGAAAAGAGGTCAAGTCAGATAGCTTTCCCAGTTCTTGTGGAATGTGACCTTCAAGTTCAAGATCTTCCATATACAATACTTCGAGATGAGAGAGATTTCCTAAGGAGGGAGGGATGTTACCAGAAAGATTGTTGGAGCCGAGTTTAAGGACGCGAAGATTTGTAAGCATACTCAATTCTGGAGGAATTGTTCCAGTCAATTGGTTAGCAGCGAGGTTCAATTCTTGTAACTCCTTGCAGGAAGTCAAATTCCTTGGAATAGAGCCCTGTAAATGATTGATTGAAAGATAGAGAGCCTTTAAACCTTAAATTCGCCCTATTTCCTGTGGAATTTGGCCTACAAAACTGTTGTTGATGAGGTCGAGTTGTGTAAGGAATGAGAGGTTGCCAATTGAATGGGAGATGGTACCTTCTAATTGCATATCTGCCAACTCAAGCAATTGCACTCTGTTTCTGGCTGAATTACAAGTAACTCCAGTCCAATTGCAGAAGTGAACAGTAGGGACCCAATTGGCTAAGGAATTTAGAGGATCCAAGGTGATAGATTTCCTGAAATCTATAAGACTTTGCTCATCAGTAATTGCAGAGGTACAGGGCAATAGAAAATGAAAGACAACAAAGCAGATTCCAAACAGGGGATGCATCTTGTCGAACAGAGTATTATTCACCGAAGATGTAAGGCCAGAGATCAAGAAGATCCGAGTGTCTTCTCTGATCTCACAGCCTCTATTTTGTTGTCTTCACCAGAACTTTAGCGCCTCCAGCAGGCCCAGTTTGGGTCAAATAAACTTTATTATTTAAATATATTCGTTTTTGTCATAGTTGCCATTTCTTACTATCGGCACTCTTGGTTGTTGGGTCATATATAAAAATATTTGTGGTTGATGAAAGCAATGGAAGGAAACGAATGGGTTCCAAACTACCCATGACTTTTCATCTGTCAATCTAATTATTAAATACCGCAGTCAATTGCTGTACTTTCTTTTCATGTTCACACAATTCCCTGTCACTTGCTCCCGACGAAAGAGATTTCTCTCATATTGTCATATATCGCTGACTTTTAACATAAATTTTGCAAGAGGAATGCAGTAAAATTATAAAATAAGTGAAGTTGATACGAAACAAAGAAAAACGTTGAAAAAACAATCCACTAGTGCTTTGGCAAGTTCCCCGTAGTTACTGATACTGTATTCGCCATTTAGTTTTCCCGGACAATAGTTCAAGACAAAAGATAACTCGTTGCTTTTCTCAAGTCAAAGTAGAGCATTAATTTTAGTTAATCTGTAACATTAACAAATGCTATATCATGATATATTATTCAAATTTTAAGGCAGCCTCATCTTTTTTAAGGTAGGATTTTTGTATTCAACTAGATTTGATAGTTAGATTAAAAAAAATCATGTCATTTCAAATTATTAATAAATTATATTCGGATATCTGTATTCTAAAAAATTATGTAAAAATAACATGTGTTTGATTATGTAAAAGATGTCTAAAGATGTCAACGGGTCTTTGATCTTCTAGTGAAGTTGAATGGCTCCAAATGAGCCCACCAGGGATCAAGTCTTGCTAAGTGCAAGGCTCCAACATCATAAGGGATGAGACCGAGATCGTGGCCCAAGCGAATTTGGCAAATGCTTTGTGAAGGCCCTCGTTGGGTGGGTAGCTCGCGGGCTTCATGCCCTTGTTGGGCTGTCGTGCTCGTAGGTATGGACCTCCATTAAAAAAAAAAAAAAAAGATGTAAAAAAGATGTCTAAAGATATGATTATAGAGACAATTATGCTTTTTTGTATATAATTCTACGTACAAAAATAACACAATATTTTGATGTGTCATCAATATTCTAAACTAACAATACAAATTGTAATAATAATAGAAGCCTAATCCTAACCCTAGGTAAACTCATATGCTAATCATAATAGTAATCTTAGCCATATCTCAACCCTAACCCTAAGTACTAACCTTTAGCATAACTGAAACCCAATCATAATCATAACCCTAGAAATTATCTCTAATTGAATAGTAACTATAAAATTAAAAGTTATCGTAATTGAATTAAATATTATATAATATTATTATACTTATGTTACTAATGTTATATCTTTTAAATTAACATTACAGTTATCCTAAAACTTGAGAAAAAGTTGAGTTTTGTATACTCATATTCCTCTTCAACAATGACTGATTTCTGAGTTCACGATTCACCAATACGGGAGCCCAAAGGGGTCTTCGATTTTTAATTTTGTGAGGGATGAACCCTTGTAGGAACCTTTTGAGGTTTACTAGAAGAAACAACTGCAAATTGATTGACCGGAAGCATAATGCATAGGCCCAGACCCAAATTAGAGTTAGGGAGGTTAACATTGTTGGCATTTGCATGAAGATTGCAGTAATGATATGTTATGTTGTCATTGATTTCAATTAAACCAATAATGATATTGTTGATATTGTTACTATAACTGGTAGAAAGAATTTATGAGGTAACCAGTGTAAAGGTGTAAACCTTATCTATTGTTGTAACCGATAAACTCAATGACAGAGGACACCCATTGGAATTTAAAAATGGTATGTATAAGAGCTATGACAATAAAGGTGCACTAATTACAACCAGGAAGCAAACTAAAGGTAACTTGTTTCATCTTAATCCTAAACTCAGCAACTGTTTAATTGCAAAGATAGATGATAGTTGGCTTTGGCATAGGAGATTTTGTCATATAAACTCTAATAACATTGTTAAAGTCAGTAATTCCAAGATAGTGAGAGGTTTGTCTTAGTTAGACAAACCGGTTAATGCTCTATGCAAAGAATTTCAGTTAGGAAAGATGGCATCCTCAACTTTCAATAAGTACAAGGGTAAAGGAAAAAAAGATTGTCTTATTGTTGTTGATGGTTGTATCACTAATGAGGAATCTGATGGTGATGCTAATGAAGACGTTGTGTTTGTAGCCATTAAATAAGAGATGTCAGACCAGAAGGTATTAGTATCCAGGATGGATAACTTTGTTGATTGGATCATTGATATTGGTTGTTCACATCACATGACCGGTGATTGGAGCAAATTTCTTTGTCTAAAGGAATTTGATGGTGGAGTTGTAAGATTTGGTAATGAATCACCCTACATGGTTAAAGGTAAGGGAACTATTTCTCTTAATGGAAAGAGTAGTGAAGACGATGTCTACTGGGTTGAAGGTCTAAAGCATAATATTTTGAGTGTGGCACAACTCAATGACAAAGGATACCCATTGGAATTTAAAAATGGTATGTGCAAGATCTATGACAATAAAGGTGAACTGATTGCAACCGGGAAGAAAATGAAAGGTAAGTTGTTTCATCTTAATCCTAAACTTAGCAACTATTTAATTGCAAAGATAGATGATAGTTGGCTTTGGCATAGGAGATTTTGTCATATAAACTTTCATAACATTGTTAAAGTGAGTAATTACAAGACAGTGAGAGGTTTGCCTTAGTTAGACAAACCAGTTAATGCTCTATGCAAAGAATGTCAGTTAGGAAAGATGGCATCTTCAACTTTCAAGAGCAGAACATTTGTTAGATTTGGTTCATACAGATCTTTGTGGACCAATAAGAACAAAAAGTATTCAAGGTGACATATATTTCATGATCTTCACTGATGATTGCTCAAGGATGATGTGGGTCACATTCTTGAAGGATAAGACTGAATCTTTTGGTAAGTTTACGACATTCAGGGCCTTAGCTAAGAAAGAGAGTTGTAAGAAGATAAAGTGTCTGAGGACAGATCAGGGTGGTGAATTTACTTTTGTGGAATTCAATAGGTATTGTGAAGGAAATGGTATCAAGCGACAGCTTTCTGCACCAAGGACAACACAACAAAATGGTATTGCAGAGAGAAACAACCGGTTAGTTGTTGAAGCTGCTAGGATGATGTTGATACAAGGAGGTGTAGCAAAACCTTTCTGGAGAGAAGCTGTCAGCACAACTGTCTACACTATGAACCAGATTCTAGTAAAGAGAGGCAAGGATAAGACTCCTTATGAATAATGGTATGGTAGATCACCTAATGTTAGTTATTTCAGAATATTTGGAAGAAAATATTTTATTAAGAGAGGTGATTATATTAGCAAATTTGAGGCTAAAAGTGATGAAGGTATATTTCTTGACTATTCCACCAAGAGTAAGGCCTACAAGTGTTTTAATAGCTGGACACAAAGAATTGTTGAGAGTGTTGATGTTCGAGCAGATGAATTTCCTGAAGTCTTAGAGAAAACAAGTTCAGAGAAAAAGGATGAAGATCCTTGCATTTTGTTTTTGGAATAAAAACTGTGAAATCTGAAACTGGCAAAGCAAATATTAATGTATTAGTCCAACCGGAATAGATAATTTCAGAAGAAGATGATGATAATGAAGAAGCTAAACTTGAAGATAATGATCATGTTATTCCAAGATATGTGAGACTAAATCACAATCCTAAACAAATTATTGGGGATAAGGATGTTGGAGTACTAACCAGAAGAAGAATTAGAGAAAATTCTTGCACGATCTCCACTATTGAACCAAGAACTGCTAAGGAATCATTGGGTGATGATCATTTGGTTAAAGCTATGGAGGAGGAATTAGATCAAATTGAGAAGAACAACACATGGATCCTGGTACCCTAACCGGTAAATAAAAATGTGATAGGAACTAAGTGGGTTTTTAGGAACAAATTGAATGAAGATAGTGTTGTGGTTCGCAATAAAGCTAGGTTGGTTTGCAAAGGTTATGCATAAGAGGAAGGAGAAGACTATGGTGAGACTTTTACACCAGTGGCAAGATTGGAAGGTGTAAGAACTTTACATGCATTTGCAACACACAATAAATTCAAGGTATACTAAATGGATTTTAAGTCTGCGCTTTTGAATGGCATACTTGAAGAAGAAGTATACATTGAGCAACCAAATGGTTATGCTCTGACTAATAAGAAAGACATGGTAGGCAAATTGCATAAAGCTTTATATGGAATAAAGAAGGAAACTAGAGCTTGGTATGAAAGGCTTCATACACATCTGATGAAGATAGGCTTTCTAAGAACCAGTGATGATAGTAACATATATCTCAAATTTGAAGGGGATAAAATACTAATCAGCGAAGTATTTGTTGATGATATCATATTTGGAGGTAATGATGACATGAGCAACAATTTTATAGATGAAATGAAAAATGATTTTGAAATGTCTTTAGTGGGGGAAATAAAAAATTTCATAGGCCTGCAAATACAAAAAATGAAGAATGATATTTTCATCACATGGTCTAAATATGTGAAAGAGGTCTTGAAGACATTTGGCATGAGTGACTGTAAACCAGTTGGCACACCTATGGTTACGGATTGTAAGTTGTCTAAGGAAGATGAGTCTAAATTTGTTGATGAGAAGGTATACAAGTCAATGATTGGAAAATCGCACTATGTTGTTCACAATAGACCGAACATAGCTCATGCATTTGGCTTCGTTGCTAAATTTTAGAAAAATCCTAAGGAAACACATCTGATAGCAACCAAAAGAATTTTTAGATACTTGAAAGGTACTATTGATTATAGGTTATGGTATCCATATGGAGGAAATTTTGACTTGAAGGTGTACATAGATGCAAATCGGGTAGGAAATATTGATGATCGGAAAAGCACAACCGGTGGAGTTTTTTTCTTGGAGGAAGGCTTATTTCATGGAGTAGTAAGAAGCAGAGTTGTACTTCACAATCTACTACTAGAGCTGAGTATGTTTCAGCTTACATGAATTGCATAGAGATTGTATGGATGAGGCACATTTTGGAAGGTTTTAAGATGAAGATTTTAGAACCTATAAATATTTTATGTGATAACATAAGTGCCATAAATATTTCCAAGAACCCTGTTTTGCATGCACGAACCAAACATATTGAATTGAAGTATCAATTCTTGAGGGAAAAAGTTCAGTGTAAAGATGTTATCTTGGAGCATGTTTCTACCAAGGAGCAGTTTGCAGATATTTTTAGTAAACCTTTGCCTAAGACTACTTTTGAATATCTTAGAAGTTAGTTAGGGGATGTCCCTCTTCATGAAGTCAGTTAAGTATGATGTAGATTACATCAGTCCTAGAGATACTTGTAGAATTTTACAAGAGGATTGGTGTAGAAGTGGATGTATTCCACAAGGGGGAGCATCAAGTTGTAGATCATTGATGATGCACAGTGAAATTTGGCATTACATGTTTTACTTTCAATTTGGTATTGTTGTCAAAGGGGGAGAAGGATTATGTGATTATGGAAAGGAGAACCAGTGACAAGCTGAAGAGATAGTGAGCATGGTGACTACTTGTTAATGTAAACCAGGATTTCAATTCACAATCACACAATAATCGATGGTTTTGATATTTGTATTACCATCAATGCCAAAGGGGGAGATTGTTGGCATTTGCATGAAGATTGCATTAATGATATGTTATGTTGTCATTGATGGCAATTAAACTAGTAATGATATTGTTGATATTGTTGTAATATTGTTATTGTAACCGGTAGAAGAATTTGTGAGGTAACCAATGTAAAGGTGTAAACCTTATCTATTGTTGTAACCGGTAAACCCTACTTGTTGTTTTTGATAAACCCTAACCGACTAAGTTTGGTGAATTGGTTATATTGGTTTATGATCTGATGATGAGCGGTAATGATGATGACACACATGATTATTGTATGAAGAAAATTCCAAGAGATTTTGGCAAGTTGTTATAATGGTTTTTGTCTAGCAAATGAGCAAATCTATTGCATCCAATGCAAAGCGCATGATGAGTTACTAAGTTCAATAAAGTGGTGATCAAGGAGCGATCAAGGTTTTCTTGATTGATGTGCAGAGATTGCTATGTAATCCAGCGGTCATACCTAAACCGAATTTATTTGTAATATCAATGAGAGTTAGGTTTTTGTATTGATACCGACCTAATTGATTTGTATTTAAGGTCAATGAAGTTGTTCATTTTTGAGAGAGTTGGAAAAGAGATAGACACAGTTCATTTGAGTGTGTGGTTGCCAAACCGGATGATGTATCCACAGTTTCAGTAAAGGCAGATAGGAGCATGAAATGGATCTGATAAAGCAAGTATATTTATGTTTAGATAGATCAAGGAAACTCCCATTATTTTCTAACAATTACAGCATAATTGAAATCTACTAACTAGGTAAGCTCTAGCAAGCTTGGTGCTTTTCAAATCCTATAACAAGTTAGTTCATTACATTATACTTTCAAATCCTCTACCAAGGTTACTCCTTGTAGGGTATTTCTTCTAACAAGGCATTTGTAGTCAATCCTTTAACCAGCTGATTCCTAACAGGATCAGTTCTTAACAGGAATTTTTGTAAAACTTTAACAGGTGAGGCTCCTAATAGGGAGAACTTTTGAAGAGCTCATATATTATCTGTGAGTCTCATCTCACTGTGGTTTTTACCTATTTGGGTTTCCACATCAAAAATATTTGTGTCAAGTGGTGAATGTTAATGTGACTATGTTTTCATGGTTGATTTACTTAACTACTTAACTATTTTTGATAAGTCATGATAACCAGAAGTATTGAGATACAAAGAAGTTGTTTACTGTTAAATTGTTGTAACAACCAATCAGTTTATCTTATGAGTTTTTATCTTGATAGAGTTATTATTCAAAGTTTACTTTGAGAGATTGATTGGCAATGTTTATTATCAGTTTTCCTATCAGCTGATTCACCTGCCCCCCTCACATTAGTTGACCGAATACTTATTCTTTCATCATACCATCAAACATTAGGGTCAACAAAATGGGTTAAACTCAAATGGAACTTATAGAGATGCTAAATAAGCTCTTAATGTCAGGGAAGGTAGTCCTTAGACTTAGCAACATTGATAGACTAGGAGATAGAAGTAAAAATTCAAAAGGGAAAATTCATCCTTACTCTATGCTGAAGTTGATTAAGCATCGAGAACAATTGAGACTGAAACCTTTTGAAGCATCTGTCGAGAGTGAAGGATTTCATCAAGAGAATAACCACATCCTTCCAAACACAAAACAAGTCATCTATTTTGAAACTACTTTGGTGGCAGGCCACCTTCTCACATAAGCCTAGAAACCTTTTAAAATCATCCTTATGGTTCCCTTAAGGCTTCATTTAGAAATTATTTCCCTCTATGGGAAGCCCTATCACCACAACAATAGTCTTTGGCAACACAATAAATTTCACCTTCCTCACTTGAACATCACTGTTTTTCCATGACTGAGAAAATTTATTAGAAATCCCATGGTCAAAGCCCTTCAGACACTCCACATAATTTGATAATTACCTTCAATAACTTTCTCCCAAAGGGAAACATTTTCTTTAGACTTATCACTAGAATCTAGCTTTGTTTTAATTAAGTCTCCTCCTATCTTGGATGCACAAAACCCAAAGCTAGAAGCCAAGGTAGTTTCACACAAACCGTAATGGAAAAATAGCATCCATCCACCTTGAAAAATGAAATAAGTACATCATGGAGAGAAAACCGAATAAAATGATAATTTTCAAATATTTTGGCTCCATACATCTAGTTGTCCCCATCTAGAATTACATGCATTTTATTAGGGAAATCGTACCAATCCATCTAGACTTTAATGTCGTCAGAGAAGGGGCCCAGGTTAGCAATCCTATTAATGGCCTTGTTACCTTCCTTAAAAACGTGTTGAAACATGGTGTGTTCAATTATAGAGTTAACAAGCAAAAAATTAGAAAGGATGTTCTCCCCCTGCCACCCAGATATGGCTATGCCTTGCAACATCAAGATTGAATTCTTTGAGCCCCCTTCAATAATTAGCCTCCTTCCTTTATCCTCGGCAATAGAAATGCTAATAATTGCCACCGTCATTTCAGCCATGTTGGAAGTTTGGGTACCCAGATTTGCCACATAGGCCACTACTACTTTTCTATCTAAATCTCTTACTACACCACCCTCCCCACTCGACCTAGGTTCCCCTTAGAGGGCCCATCAAAATTTAGCTTTAAACACCCTGGGTTGGGGGGGAACCCATAAGTCACTTCCATTTTGTCTAATGTTTGTGGTTTAAATATTTATATGGTGTAGCTAGAATATGGCTTCTAAATCTTCCTAATAATCATTATCTAGATGGGAAGATCTTGTTGTAAGTTGTGATCTGATAGTTGCATAATCTAACTATTTTCTATCCCATTATCATTTTAGTTATTGAGTCAAGACGATACCTAGACTCTAATTCAAACTTAAGGAGTTTGGTTCTTCCTAAAACTAAAACGAAAAAAAATGTAATTTAATAATATTTATAATTTTTAAAATATATAAATAATTTTCAAAATAGAAAGTAAAATTTCATAAATTTTTACTTAATGAAGGATATTTGATTTACAAAATTTATACTGATTATTGCAAGTTGTTTTAGATTCAACTAGTGTGAAATTTATTTTTATCAAGCATCCGGGATCACACCATTTGATCCATCTTCAAAATGAAATAAAAGTTGTAAGAAAAGTTGTACGCCAAAATTTGACGGACAAAGAAAAGTCACTTTAAAGACCTTATTTATAGAGAGAAAATATTTATTTTCTCAGTAGGTGAAATCCATTTACCTGTTCGATGGAAACAATGATGAATTATGTGCAAGAGGTACAGGATGAGTCGTGTAATAGAAAATAGTGAAGATCTGACTATCATATTTTATGGCTTCACCAGAACTTCAACGACCTCTCAGGATGAGTTACGGTCAATTGGACTTTATTATTTAAATGTATATTCATTTTCAGTAATTGCCATTTTATATTGTCGGCACTCTTGTTAGTTGGCATGTTGACAATGCTTCCAATATATCACAATATAAATACTAGTGGTGAATGAAAATGATGGAAGTAAACAAATGGGTTTGAAAACTAAACTCTTATCCTTATCCATCATCTCTAAGCCCAATTATTAAATACAACAGTCAACAGTTTTGTTTCAGTTGTTTACTAGCATTATGCTTTCCTGTTTCAGTTGTTTACTTTCATTGGTTCGCTATGAAGACATTTCTCTCATACCAGTCATACTAATTGGTTGAATTTAACATAGTTTTGCAAGTAGAAAAACAATAAAATAATAAAATAAGGCAAATTGATAGAATCCAAAGAAAAAGTGGAAAAGGCAATAAACCATCATTTGAGTTCTATTGAAAAAGAGTTCAGACACAAAGGATGAATCATTTAATTTGACAAGTCTATTGAAAAAGAGTTAAGACACAAAGGATGAATCATTGCCTTTTCAATAGTCAAACTAGAGTATTGATTTTAGTTCGTATATAACATTAACAAATGCATATCATGATATATTCCTATTATCTTAAGATGGGCTAATCATTTTAAAAAAAAAAAAAATCAGTTCATAAAGGAATTGTACACGGAATGAGAAAACTAGTATAGCAAAATAATAATCAATCTTAAAGGTAAAGATACAGTAGTATAATTATTAATTTTCAAAGACAAATAAACAACAATAATATCTTTGGTAAGTTTTGATCAATAAGTCATTCAGTGTTATAATAAACTACATGACATTCTATTAAATGCTAATATATAACTTTTTAGGAGAAGTATAATAATAAATAATTTATTTTGTTGAATATGTGTGTATATTATCATTTATAAAATAATGTTACACATATTCACAACATAAACAAGGTTGAATTGTTTCACACCTTTAGAGCCTAAATAGGATAATAGTCCAGAACACGAAAGCATTAAGGAAAGTTACTATGCATGGAAAGGGCTAGAATAGAGGGAGAAGGAAGAGAATCTCACTCATCTAATTTTTTCCAGACATTGATAGGGTCCAAAGTGTCCAATGGAGGCTCCTAAAGATCCTTATCCTTTTTTTTATTATTATATCATGAGTCTCTTTGGTTTTCATAAGATTATGAAAAATAGAAAGAGCTGGTTGAGAGAATTTGTTGTAGTCAACCCATCTAGTAGTGCCTACCATAGGCCACCCAAAAGTTCTTACACCAAGTGTTAGAGGGACAAAGAATTGAAAAGTAGGATATGACCAATCTCATTGAATATGATAATTTTCCATAGTACTTGTAGAATCCTATGAGAAAATTCTCTTGATTGTCATGGGAAGAAGATACACCCACAATGGTGTCCTTAAAAAGGGGAGAATCCTTGAAAGAAGAAGGAAAAATGAGGAACTTTAGAAATGGCATAAGGGACATTACCTCAATGATCTAATAGCACTCGAAAGTAAGCCACCTCAAATGCAACCATATTGGCTTGCACTTGGATCTATAATATAATATTAAAAAAAATCATAGTATCAACAAATAGCGAAAATGGAGAATTTAAAGAACAATTAAAAAAGTGAAATTTCTATCTTTCCATATGTTAAATTAAATATTTTTCTTGAAAGAACTTCAAATTTGAGTGAATTTTTTGATAATATAAGGCTACTCTGATAGAAGAAATATATGCAAAGAAAAAGATTCTCTCCCTAAGGGCTTAAATTCTGAGATAAAACTACTAAAGGTGTATCAATGACTCTTGGTTTCCATAAAAGACACATTGATGCTAAGAGAATAAAAAATGTGATAGGGTAGGCCTTAGAAAAGAAAGTATTAAGAAAAAATAAGCAATTTTATTTCTAAAACTATTGATTAGATTGTTCAAAATCTAAATTTCAAAACAAAAAACTAGTCAATACAAATGCAGTCATTGATTGAGGGAGGGCATCATCAAAAAATGAAGAGAAATCTACTAGTCATGTTGTCAAGAATTATAATTCTATAACCATATAAAAAGTTTCACATAATAATTAGAAAGATGAAACTTAGCCTTAACTATATTATAAGAAAGGAGACTTTCATGATGTGGCAAGTCCTTCGCTTGTTAGAAGCCTCCTTTGCTAATCATAGTTATTTAAATGTTGGGCAAAATTTGCATCTAGAGCATGGTAAGAAAAAAATATTACATTTCTCATCACTAGCTTTCTTAAATCATAATTGCAGCTTCCTCATTCATTAACAAAGGTAGAGGTTCCTTCTAAATATTTTTTTCATGCCACCTTCACTCTCACCCTTTGAGAAAAATTTTATGTGAACATCTAGCATCTCCCTTGCTTGATTTTACCCCCCTTCTCATTGTTTCACAGCTTTAAACATAGTTCATTTCAGAAGCAAGCCTCCTTTAAGGTGTTTTGAATTTTCTATTTGACATTGTTCTTTTATGTCATTGAAGTTTACAATATTCAACTTCTTCTATTTTCTTATGATAAATTGGACACCAAAATTTTGTGGTATATGTATAGTTTTATCATGCTAAAAATAATTGATAGATATAATGCAATATCCTCAAAAAGGAATATTCAACACATGAATAGAGGTCAATCGAGCAGAGTTATTTATTTTCTAGGGAATTATGCTTAGTTTATCACCTCTCCTAAAATATCAATTTAGCAGCATTATGCGAATTTATTTTAATTTTTGAATCAATTTAGAGGAATACATTGCGAATTTTATTAAAATATTTAATGACAAATATCCACGCCTCCCTTTTAATTTCCTATATTAATTTGATTCTTATTTTTAATGTTCATTGAGAACACTATACGATATTTTTCTAATATTTATGATCAACTTATTTCTTCCCATAATTCCTATTCTCTATTATGAAGAATTTGTGTCTCTTATTGAGAAAAGAAAATTTAGATCATTAAGCTTATATCCTCAAATTTGATTGAATGAAACATTTGATAACCACATGCACTCACAATTACAAGCTTACCTATGTATATCCAACCTACTATGAAAGTAACTAACCCTATAAGTCAATTTAAAAAGAGACAATTCTAGTCATGAACATATAAGAATAGTTACTAATTAATGATTTCATTGTTCAATGGTAGATGACATTAATGTTGCCAATATTATTCAAATATAATTGTTTAATTTTGAGATTTCATCTCAAATGAAAGGTGAATAATTTTTTTTTAAAGATCTATTTTAGAATACTAGGATTCTATATTGACTCCATGGTACTTTCAAATTTATAAAACATTTCATTTGTTGAAATTTATGTAACCATTTCACCTTCTTTAAATGCAAGTTCTTTGTAGTTATTAAGTTTAAATAAAATAACTATATACCATTTATTTTAACTTCTTGTCTCTAGATTGTAGACTTGGTACAACAAAGAAAACCTTTTTGGGGTATGGAAGGATGTGACACTCATTCTTATGAAGTAATTCACATTGGATGGTAGATTCAAAAGATTCCATAGTAAACTCTTCCTCATGTTTAATCGTCTAAGGTATGTTATGCAAATGAATTTCTCAAGGACCTTAATGAAAAATTTCCTCAGAGGGACAAGAGAAGACCTATGATTGAACTAAAGGAAAATCATGAGATTTTGAAAAGGAAGGTTGATGAAAGGATTGCTTCGAGTCAGAAAATGATAATGAAGAATATGGCCTCTCTACATGTCATACACGAGGAGATAGAATGAACAAAGTCGAAGAGGAAGAGACACCTAGAGTCTCCTTTTGTAGAGACAGACCTCTTGGCTTTTATTCTCAAGGCTACTCTAGATTTGATCACTCAAGCCTCTGGGAAATATTATAACAAAAAAAGATCTTTTTCTGATAAAGTTAAAGTTATGTGCAATGAATGGAAGTAGGATAATGCCGCCACTCAGTAGACCATTCCTTCATGTATTTGGTGGGTTGGCGGTTGGATGTTGTTTATTTTTTGGATATGGGGTTAGTGGTTCTATTCTAGTAGTCTGTTGGGTTTTAGTGTGTTTTGGTCTTTTATATTTTTTGGCTGGGTATGCATTCGTCATGTGCCCCAAGTAGTTGTTCTTTGGGAAATATGTAAAAATTCAGCAGGTATCCATCTTTAATTAATTAGAACATGCTTAAAAATTTTCATTAACAAATAAATACCATCAAATATGCTTTGAAGGTGGTGAAAAGACATTGTCCAAAATCTCATGGCAAGTAGACATAAATCTAGTAAGCAAGTTTCTAATACTTTGTGATTGAACAATTTGAGGTTAGCTTCATATTATAAAAACTTTACAAATGATTTGCATTGTCTCAAGTAAGCAACCAACTCTAGGAATGAAAAATAGTTATTTATTGATAATTCAATTGTTGAATGACAGATGATATTTAGTTTTTTTACTAGGATAAGTAGATTTTAGATAGAGCCCAAACCTTGTTACAAAGTAAGTTGGCTGCCAAAAAAGTAACGAGCAAAACCAAAAAAAATAATAATTAAACAACAAAGAGTATATAGAAAGAAAAGCTACCTTGAGATATTAAACAACAAAGTGGTCCATAATTGAAAAATTAGATTTGATGCCCAATTTCGACTCCAATATAACAATCTATGAATTAGGAACTACAAGAGACCCACATTTGTTCTTACTACATACAATAATATTTATGTTGATTGAATGGTTCTATTAATAATTATGTAAATACAAGACTTCATCTCACAAGTCAATAAACATTTTTCAAAAACCTATTATAAAACGCTAGGCTTCTTTGTCAATGCATTGCCACTTTCAAATCTATAAAGTATTCTATATAAATTATAATTGATGTAACAAGCCACAAATAAGGGAAAGAAATTCTGTCGTTGCAGAATCGAAAATGGATGCTCACCACAACTAGACAAAATCCCAGCGCACATTTAATCAAAGTGTTGATTAAACAGTCAACGATTAAGAAGCATCGCAAACTGGCGAATAATCTAAACAGAAGATTCATACTTTATTGAAGGAAATCGCAGTTTGTTTAATGTAATGTATTTCAAAGTCGGAACAGGACTCTTTCAACCCCTATCATTGCCTTGAACAGCAGAAGGAAACGCTATTCCTTGCACAGCAACTATTTTGGCAGCATGCTTTGTACTCCGGAGGCGGAGGAACGAAAGGAGGCGGCGGCGGCGGAGGCGGAGGAGGAGGAGACTTACGACTAGGACGTTTTCCTGCACAGTTAATGAAATCCCAATTCAGTCCATATTGCAAAACTAGGGCTGGGCTTAACCAATGATATGATTTAATATAATTCTTTTGAATTATTAAAAATAATGTTCAAAGCAGATTGCTTGAAATTGTTAAACTTCTGGTAAACAAATGGGTATAACTTATTTTTCAATCTAAAATTGTCTAAACTGCGCAATATCATGTCTTCACGCATATAGTTTATTCATAACAATGAATACCTTATGGGTAAGTACGTTGTTATTTTTTGGACTAATCTGAAACCATCTTAGTTTTTATCTAGAATCTCATGAAACATTTAAACCCTAAAACGATAACCAAGTACAGGTCCAATAGAAAATTAGAAACTTTACCTGGAGGTGGAGGCGACTGCTTAGTTAGTTTGACAGATCCATAGCCTTTTGAAGCTGCAGTCAAAACAAATTATTCATATTTAAGCACATAAATTCTTAAGATTTAATCAGCCCTATTTATGATGAACATATGATGTTTAGATGGAGAAGAGAGTGCTTACGTTGGTCTTCTGAGAGATATCGGCCTTCACCCAGAGCAGAGAAGAAGAGCACCAGTATAAATGCAAATAAAAACACAAATAAATGCATTTTGAGAGCCATGGTTTTCTTATTACAGGCCTTAATCAAAAACCATAGGTTGCAATTTACAGCTAATCTATGGATTCCAATTATAAAGGGGACTGGTTGGCCCCTTGCACTAAATTTTGTATACGTTGGAGATGATGCATGCATTGGCTTGGTCAATAAATATTTAATTAAAGAATCTTTCAAAGAAAGAGAGAAGGAAAGTGCCCTGTGAGTTGTTTATTTCTGATTATTAAAGTGGTAGGTAGGCATGTATAAGCACCAAGTTGATCGCACCATTGCAATTTGAAGCTACCAACTATAGTTGACATTTTTTTGGATAAGCACGGGTGTAAAACACAACAGCATTGCCTTATGACGACAGAATTTCTTTTGTGTGCATCATCTAACCTTAGACATGGACGTGCTTTAATATCATTAAGATATCAAGAGATTTTCTAGTAGTAGGAAGTTTTGTTTTTTTTTTTTCAAAGAGAAGGAAAATTAGATATTGTTAAATTAGTTTACGTAAAGATTTTCACATAAACATACGAAGATTTTTTAATCGTGAGAGAATTTTATAAAGTATTGTCTTTTAGATGAATTTGACTTAACTATTTTAAGTTTTGTTTTTAGAGGGTAGACTTGGGGAGGTTTGTTTGGTTAAGTCAAGATTATAATATTATGTTTTATGGTGTTTGATTATATCTAGATATAATAATTTTAAATTTAGTTACAAATATAATTGTTTGGTTCTAATAATATAATATAATAAATTTGAAAAAGGAGAACATGAGAATTTTGACAAGGTACTTCGTCATATTATAGTTGAGTATTTTTTGTTTTATATTATTATTATAGCAAACTATGTCTTTTGTACAAGAAAGTTTTCAACCTTGTGTATTAATTATGAATTTTTAAATTGTCATTTTCATGGCCTCAAATGGCTTCAACCCAACAATTCAATAATAGTGTTTACATTTTTGGTGGTTCTGTACAATGGTACCTGCAAAAAAGAAACCTCTGATGTTTTTTTCTAAATTATTTCCACAAGGTACACACTTTAATTACCTCACAAATATGCGTTTACCCATCTATGAGTTTGATAATGCATGTAATTGGCTAATTTAAAAAAAAAATTTGATAGGGTATTTTGATAGGAGTACCCCTTGAAAAACTCTATAGGATTAGATTAACAAGGATTTGATAGGGTATTTTGATAGGAGTACCCCTTGAAAAACTCTATAGGATTAGATTAATAAGGATTAGGCACTAAATGGAGTTTTGTTTAGTGTTGTACAAAACCTCATTAAAAGGGTTTTTTATTTCTTAGTAATTAGGCAAGGCATATTGAGGCCATTGTCAACATTTTCTTGTGGTACTTCTATGCATCATTGTTAGTCTTTTGATTGTGGATGTGATATCTCACTATCTCAAACAAAAAGATGTTGCATGTGCTAGTTTGGATCATGCTCTTAAGTTCACATATTCCATTCTTAAAAAATTAACCACCATTGTTGTTTCCCTTTAGAATATTATTCATGTTAATCATGATAGGTTCTATTAGGAGCATCTATAGAAATAAATGTGCCAAACTTGATTTGTCCAACAACTTGAAAGAATATACGACTGTTTATATTGGACATATTTGTCATACCTAATGCATGATGGTCGTTAATTTAAACATTATTTATTTTTTATGCCAATTTATTTAGCATGAGATTGAATATTATATTTTGGCATCCCTCGGACAAATTACCATTGAATCTATTGAGATTTATTTCTTCAAAACTAAAGAAAATGAACAATAGTTTTACATAAACTAATAATGCCAACTATGGTATTTTTACCAAGATAGATGCCATGTAAGCATGGACAAACTAGATTCCTATATAAATCTCACAAACAATTTAAAACCTTCTCAAAAGGAAAGAGACTATCCCATCTATTGGTGATACTTCTTCTTGGCCAAGATTTCTTAGATGTCTCAACCATGATCAATTTTATCTTTTGAGCCAAAAGTTAATGTTCACTCTCTCCATTCTCTTAAATATATATGACATTATCATAGCTCAACTTGTTTCATAGAGGAGAGAAGGATATTGCAAAAAAAAGTTAAGAATTTCTATTCCCATTGCCCAGTTCAGTAGTTTATATTTTGAATCTTTTATATAAAATTATTACTTTTCTCAATAGAAGTTAGGTGTGAAAAATATATCTTCATTCCAATCAAAGAGTTTTCTCTGTTATAATGTCCCTAGAAAATAATAATTTAAGAATGTTCACAAAAAATGTCAATCATATTCAAGACTAAATAAAAGTATTTTTATGAATCCTCTTGGGAAAACACATGTGTATGGCACTAAAGATTGATGAGGATATTTTAATTTTTTTAAAAAATATTTATTTATTTATTTTTTATCAGCCCCAATTGTTATTTTAAAAACCCCTCATGTATGACCACCATAATTAGACCTAAACTTATTATATTTTAATTTTTTTAATGAACTATTTTGAAAAGAATTGTGCATAGATTGATGTCATATAACTTTTTTTTAAACACATTAAATATTTAAAGTAATTAAAAAAGAAACCCCAGAACACAACGGTATGTTGCATTCCTACCTTAGGCGAGGTTAAGATTTCAAATCTATCTCAAACCTACTATGCTTGGTGTCAGGTCATGTTGCTAGATGTTGTTAGTAATAGTTGCATGAAGAATGCAATGGCATAAGAAAGGAAGGGTATTACTAGCACCAACTATAGTCAACAGTTCCACGAAGGAGTATGTAACCCATTAGGATAGAAAAGGCCATGCCTAAAAATTGTTTGACTAGAAAAACACCCAATATGACAAAGTGATAAGGAGGAGTGCTGATGTAGAAGGGTAGAGATATAAGGAGTTTAAATGGTTAGTCAAACATTCCTAAAGGATAAGGAGAAATAATAGATTGGATGACACAAGGAGATATAAGGGTGTTAATTCCAAACATATCTAAGGATGAGGCCCCTCAAAACTATGGTCTCACTGGTTCATAGCTCCAATCAAAAGCAACTCATCTTTGGCTTCTTACCTAGCCAAAAAAAGTTATTATTTCAAGTTTATCAACCAATTTCATTAAAAAAAATAAAGATGCAATCCTAAAAGAAACTAAAATTTTGGAATCTAGATACTATCATTTGTACTGGGTTTTAATTTTGTTAAAAAATTATACAAAAGGGTCATCAGACATATGTGGAAAGTCACTCTTTTATATTGACATTGACATGACCTTGTACTTTTAGGTTTAAGACAATGAATTAGCTCCCCATTCCTTTCTTGAGCTAAAACCTAAGAAAAAAATGGGTCAACATTTCATATTTATAAAATGGATATCCTTTATTTAACAAATGGGTAACTATTATTTAAAAAATGGGTAGGTCCATTTTTAAAAAATGAATTAATTTTAAGAAACTTGTAACCATTTTTTAACACATTAGTAACTATTTTGTTGGCCCATTAAATTAATGGTGAAAAAGTTTGGATTGAAGGAGATTCTAATAATATCATCTAATTATCAAAAAAAAAATCTATTTATTTGATGAATGTCATATCTCCTATGCTTTCAGGGAATTCAACATGGTGGCAGACTTCTTTGCCAACAAGGCAGTGAAATTTAAGGGAAAGATGACATAAAATTTAGAAGACAACTTGGAGAATGATGTCAGAGTCCTTCTTGGATACAATATATCACATGGGATACGTGGAGTTATCCCATCACATTGCTAATTCCAAAAATAGGAAGTGCCATTTTTACTATTCATGGTAGCTATTGTGGCGAGCTTGGAGATATATTGATTCATTATTGTTTCCATTATTTTTGGGTCATTTGCTAGCTTGTTTGGTTATTAACCAACCCATTTATTATGCAAAACCACTCTATTCTTGAGGACTTTGTTTGGATTTTATTTATGCTATTACAATCCACTCTTGAGATCCCTTTTCATGTTAAGATGGGAGGAGAGAGGCGTTGTATTGAGACTATGGACTGTGAAGGGCTAAGGGCTAACTGGACTATATGGATAATATTAGAGAAGGGGGATTTTATCCCTACATTGAGAAGCTGCATGGATGGGACCCAAAAGTTACAAATTTATTTTTCAGAGGATGAAATGATGGTAAAATTCATCTATTTGGGAGGAACATGGTGGTGGATGAGAACCTAATTGGAGATATAACTAGTCTCCCTACTCAGGGTCTCAATTTTTATAGAGAGAAAATATTTTGACCCTATAGTGAAGAAATTCCCTAAAATAGAAAAAGAGAGGAAGTTGTTGGTGAAGAAAAACAAAAGTTGTCATGATGCGGATACAATCAAGTCGATTTGGAGGGAGGTGCTGAAGATGATGATGGAATATGTCAACATGGATGGAGGATACTCGAGGGTTTTTGGGCATCATTTTGTCCTGCTAAATAATTTCAAACACTAGGTTAGGGTTTCTTTCCCCTTCTATCTCATGTCTTCCCTCAATGCTAGTAGTTTTGAGCATTAAGATAACCCTAGTGTAAATTTTATTCTTCATGAGGGTATTTTGGTTTAGATTTGTGAGCATTTTAAAGCCAATTCTACCTATTGTCATGAAGAATTGTGTCGTGATGCTAAGTATGAAACCCAACAATCATATGAAACATGGAAACACCTTCGAGCCTATGGGTATGCTCAAAGTAAAGCTAAATCTTTAGATTATAGGTTGGCTCCCTTTGTGATGAATCTCCTACAATTTGTTTTTTTGTGGGAAATGGGATAAAGAGCTTGCATCTAATCAAAACCTATCCTAATGGAGGTGATAAACCAAATAATGATATAATTCTACCCACATGCCCAAAGGTTTTTCCATGTTTCATATGATTTTTGGGCTTCATACTTAGCATCACGGTGCAATTCTTTATGACAATAGTTTTTGGCATGACCGATGGGACACATTTGAGCTGCTACAACTCAAAAGAGATCCATTTTTCCTGTTGTTTTGGTATTGATAGTAGTATTACATCCTTCTGTGGTTTTATTTTTAGTATCTAGTGACTTTGTTTTCTATTTTTTATGTGCAGAATAGGTCTTAATAGAATATGAGAAATATTCAAACTAGGAAAAGTGTGGACCTGGTTGAGAATACCGAGTTACTACCATCAAAGAGGAAGCCTAGAAAAATGAATAAAGTATTGAATTCATCAGCTGAAATTCTACCTAGCCTTCCAAATTCTATTCCTCTATCTAATCTTCCTAATTCTCAACCTAACTTTGCAATCTATACAAACCCTTCGTTTGTAGTAACTACATCTCAAGTACCCATTATCTAGAATCCATTGGTAAATCCTCCATTTAGTCATCTGGTTAATCATCCTTTAAACTGACTAGTACATCTAATGGTCATTAGAGCACATGCTTTTGTACCATTTGACGGGGGCATCCCATTAAATTTGTCTCAACATGATCCTATACTAGTAGCAGCTCTAAAGATCATACCACACCAACTAAAAACATAAGGGATGTGTCTTTCCTATATGGTCTCCACCATATAATGCAAGAAAACATAGCTATCAGGTTGTTAGCAACATCATTCAAAGGAAAATCACTCCAATGGTTTAGAGGTTTTCTTGTGAATTCAATCAATTCATGGGATGGTTTGGGAGAGAAATTAATAAAGCAATTTTCAGTCAAATCAGATCACCTATCTCTGGTTGAACAGATGATGACCATTTAAAAATCTCTACAAGAGCAGATCGGTGATTTTAATTATCATTTTCAGAGAACTTGGAGTAGAATATCCACACTGGTAAGACCTTCAACATTATTACCTTAGAGCACTAAATAATGATATTGATGTTATGATTCAATCTATGGGTGGAGTTACATTACCTATAGCATACGACATAGCTATTACCACTAAAAACAACCTTATTCAAGTTGGTAAAATTGATCCTGGGTAGGGAAAACTTTAAGAAACCCCCCCTTGGACAAGGTGTAAAAACCTGGTGAAAGTTGTATAATTCTGAGGAAAATTTTAATTTTACTAGTGAATTTTTGCAGTTTACGAAGAAAAATAACAATCTCCATTGGTGAATTAGCCGTGATTGCTCAAAGTTTGTGAAAAATCCTAGCGAATTGTACTGTTTTTAAAAACCAAAAAATAATTGCATGGGCGAATGGTAATGTTTTTAAAACCAGAAAAATATTTGCATTAGCGATTTCAACCTATTTTCAAACCATAAAAAAATAATATTGGCAATTTCATGCTATTTTCAAACCATAAAAATAAAATATTAGCAATTTCAAGCTATTTTCAAACCATAAAAATAAAATATTGGTGATTTCAAGCTATTTTCAAACCATAAAAATAAAATTTTGGTGATTTTAAGATATTAACTATAAGTAATTAAAACACGTGGCACACAGTCGTCAACTCTGTGCCTCTCACAATCGTCAACTATCTCTATCTCCAACTCGCAAGCTGAAAATGCTAAGCCTTCTTAACCTCGAGATCTAGTGACCGAGGGAAACTGAACTGGCACTCACCAATTCTTGACCACAAATGTTAAGTCCTCGTCATTGCAGCAACTTGGAGATAGTGGTAACTTTAACCCTTGTCACATAATTGCCAACATAAAACTATTTATCTCAAACCAACTCGAGACTTCGCGACCAAAGTAATTTCACTAACAATCTCCAGCTTGGTAACATAAAATGCTAACACCCAAAAAGCTAGAGACCTCATGATGTAAACCCAAACCAACTTGTCGCCAACTCGTGGCTTGATCACGTCTTCAGACATTTTACCTCGCAAGCTGGCGATAACCATAAAACTTAACCACAAACTATTTGGTTGCTAGCTCGCAACCTAAACTTTTTAAGGCTTGGATGCTGACTCGTTCCTGAGGGACTAGTTTGAAGATTTCTCTTGAGTCGAGGTTGATTAGACAAGTGAGGATGATAGTTTTAGAGGTATAAAAGGATTTGATGGCTTCTAAGTTAGAGATTGGAGATCACGGATTTCTCTGAGAAATAAGAGCTCAGGTTGCTTGTTGTTAGGGATTTTGAAGCAGAATTTGTCCAATCAAGGAGGAATAAAATTAAAAGAAAATCATTCACAATAGATGAGCCTTAGCAAGATGCAGTGGATTTGATAGGCATGATGATGACTTCTAGGAATCTAGAGTCTACAGTCATGTTGAAAACCACCAAAATGATAATTTTTCACATGAATGCAGAATGAGCATCACTAAATGAAGTGTGAAAATGTTATAAATACAATGGAGTGGTGACTTAATTGGTAGAAGAGAAAATAAACCTTTTTCATTTTCTGAGAGTGGTTTTTTCCTCAGAAAGGATGATGATGTTTGAGCAGGATCATGCATGGAGTTGTACTTGTTGTGTGCTCTGTGATACCAGATGGGTGTTTTTTTGTTTTCTTCTGTTTAATTTTGTTTATTGTCAGAGGGGTTATGAAAGTGAGAAGGATTGCCAGAGGGGGTGTGAAAGCCTTTTTTGTCAAGAAGGGCCAAGCATGGCACATCCTCTGCTTATACTCTGCTATAGGATGCCAAGGGGTTTGAAGAAGGAGCCCGCACAGGAATGAAAGAAGGATTTGTTTGGGTGGGGAGTGGCAGCCAGTCATCTTTGTGATGAAATGGAAGCTGCAACCCCCCCCAATAGATTACATTTACTCTAAAGCTCCTATTTCCACTTTCCCTGATCATGGGCATGAAGGCTCAAATTCCTCTTTCCATTGTCTCTATTCCTGGGCATGAAGGCTTCCTCCTCTATTTGGAAATGATCTGTTGGACTTGGACAAAATGTAACATCTCACATTCCATCCGAAATGAAGGCATCAGGGTGATAATGGCATGGCTAAAGCAGTTGCAAGTTGTATAGCCATTGGGGTTCCTTTTCTGGTTCCAGTAGTGATTCTAGACTCTAGGTGAAGGGAGAAAGTTGTATACTGTATAGTCATTTATAGAGCGAATAAAAACATTTAGTGTGAAGCTTTGCCTATGTAGGTTCTTGAAGGAGTTATATATAAATTTATTTTGTGTATAATTCTATCTCTTTCAAATGATCAGAATCATGAGATTTAATTTTTTTCATTTGTTGCATTGTTATGGTGTATGTAATTTTTCATTTAATGCTTCCTAATCCTATTATGCCCAAGAATGTAAAATTTCTATTAGTTTGGAATCATATTAAATAATTAAGGATTCACCTCATTGTAATTGGTGGGCGGATTTTAGACAGTCATAGAACGCCTTCATATATAGTACATAAACATCAATAGCATATAAAATTATAAGAGTATTAAGAGTGAAAGTATTAAACACCACAATAGATTATGAGATAGGAATACAATTATACAACATAATTAGTAAAACATAAAGACAACAGACCAGTTCCTTATCCTAGGGCATAGAGTCACTTACAATTCAAGACAACCTAATAATAAACTTCAATAAGATTCATTTGTAGATAAATAGGAATGAAATTATGAATAATGCCATTACATACAGTTACACAACCCAGACTCATATGTAAACTGAAAAACCCTTGACCATTTAATTCACAGTGAAAAAATAAATTCAACACAAAGACAATTATGTGAAGATCGCATTGCTCAAATTGCAAATGATATTGATATTATATTCATAATGATATCAGAAAGTAAATTCACAAAGCGATTCAACTATGCACTTATCAAATTCTTGAATAGTTGAGCTATTATAACTATATTAATATAAGAGTTTTCAAGTTTAACATCATTGATCAAAAAAAGTGGCAACCTCAACCTGAGGATTCAACAAGCTTAGGATTACTATGAAGAATCTTGGGTAGCAACCTCAACCTGAGATTTATTCTTTTTCTTTAGCATGGCTTGCCACCTGTCCACCTCTTTGTCTATTGGCCAACTGAATGCCTTTACCTCTTCCAACTTTGCAACTAAATCTATCCATTTGGCATTTGTAACTACCTTGGACTCAACAATAAACTTTGCATCATCAACCTCAACCTTGAATAGTGAATCAAGTAGACCGTTAAAGAAATCAACATCAACCTATTCATTTACATGCTTGATTATTTCTTCTTGCTCCAGAATCAAATCAAATTCGCTGGTCCAATCAGAAACTAACTTCAAATCTCCATTACTACCATAAATTGAAGGCACGAATTTATTATAACCTTCCCCAAATGTCTGCAATTTTTCATTTATAAGCACATCCTTCCCTGTGAAAAAAGCATAAGTTGCATTCATTACCTCCACCATGTCTTTAGTGTCACTGATCTTGGGAGGGAACTCGTCACTATACATCATTGTAGTATCTAGCTTATCCATTAATTTGCTTCTTCCCGACCAAACATTGAACAAAGGTCCAAGAAAAGCAACAACCTCAGAGGGTGTTTTGCTTGCCTCTTTCAAAGAAATGTACAAATCATGCACAACCATCAATTTGTCTCTCAATAAACTAATCTTGTGTTTCAGAATTCCTAACACAACAAAGATAGCCTTGACATTTTGTTCCTTTTCAATATTTTCAATTTTCCCTGTGTATTCCTCCATTTTTGTTGTCACATCAGCTAATATTTCTTGTACTTATTCTGTAATCTATATTGGAGGGGGCTCATTTGCAATTTTTTCTTTCAACTCCACTAACTCTTCCTCCAGAGCGCCCTTCTTCATCAGTGTCTCTTCATATTTTTTATACAATGCAATCAATTGGGTATATGTTTCTATGCATCTTCTTGACAAATCCTCTGTTTTTGATAAATTCAAGAAAGAAACTTGAGTAAAAAATAAGGCAATCTCCATGTCAGTTGTGTTCTGCAAGTTCTAGATCATTCTATCAGCTTTCTTTTCTACTTGGATATTTAGAAGGTGGGCCTTTTGAGGGGAAGGTGCCAAAGACCAAGCAACAAGTGTCTTTGACTTAGGATTAAATCCTGATCCTCTTATTACATCTCCAATTTCAAATTAAGTTCTAAACATTGGGTCCTCTTGCTTCCTGATCTGGTCAATAATAAAAATATATTGGATATCCTAGTCAGGCATCATAATCATACCAGTACTCTTTATCAATTGTCTTGCCTGTTCCACTAATATTTCCTCCCTGTCAAGATCATATTCTTGTAGTGCCTTGATGATCTCCTCTTTCTTTTCTTCATTTGCTTCCTCTATGATGAGATTTTGTTTTAATTGATTTTGTTTCAACCTTGGCAAAAAACTTTTAAATTCATTTGACAACATCACATGCTCATCAAAGCCTTGAGCAAGGGCTTCGTTTGTTTCTCCCTGTTGTTCATTCTACCTTGCTTCTCTGAGATGTGGCCTTATTTGATGAAGGTAGTGTCCTTGTTCTGTAACAATTTCTCTAGCAAGGTCTCTCCTCACAATTGTACCGACCTCAGTGGTTTTTTGTTTCTTTGTAACTGACACTCGGGTAGATTGAACTTCATCCCCACTCTCTACATCATCAACAGACACACTAAGTGGCCTCTTCCCATGTGAAGAATGTCCATCTTGGGGGTCTTGCTGCTGAGTAGTCACTTCCAAAATTTGAGGCATTTGTTCCATCAGAGTTTCATATAAACTCACCATTTTATTAATCCTCTCTAGGTATGGGCTATCAGGGCAAAAACCTAAGAAACTGGGGTCAGCAGCCAACAATTCTACTTCAACTCTCATCAAATTTTTCCATTTTCTTCTCCTTTCTTGTACTTCATCTTTTCTCAGCAAATTTCTAACCACATCTTCATCATCCAATGTTTCATGGACCTTTATTGTGGCCCAAGGTGTCATTTTTGGCATTGCAACTTTAATAAATTGTTCTGGATCACAGAATCTAGACACAACATTAACAAACCTATACTATTTAAGGAAATCGTTTACTTCATCAAAGGAACTCCTACCAATGGTAAAATCAGACGCAACCCAAATCCTAGGAAGAAAAGAACCCTTCCTGTGTTTATCAAGGTATTCTTTTTCAACTAGGGTCAATTGCTAGATAAACTCCATAAAAGGAATCTTAATTGGAACAAATTTTGGTAAAATATGGGGAGGCTGAGGACACCCATAGACTCTCATCATAGTAAAGTTATCAAAAAAATAAGTCCCCTCAGGTATGTGAAATAGGCTAGTTTGGAACATACTGGTAAGGTCTCAAAACTTTCCTAACATTAATTGACAATCGTTCCCTATTTATTCCTAGAATTTCCATAATTGGAGAAACAATCCAATTTTCAAAGAAAAGGAAAGAAGAATGGGGAGAACTACTGTCCCAAACCTAGGTCCATCTTTGAATTGGCATCAAGACACCGAATTCTTCTTTCAAAAGATCCAATTCTTTATCCACCAACTCAACATTATAGAACAAGATTAAATGCATCAGCAATGAATAATGCTTGAATATAGGGCTGGGTGCACCACTCTAAATTTCAACTAGAGCATTATGAATGTGTTCAACCACATAGCCCACATAATCATAATCTTTGTTAACATCTAGGTGTTGAATGTCCATAGCCATCATCAGTAATTCAGCTGACCTTGTTGAATCTCCATCAAAACCCAACACTGCATAATCCATAGATTGTACAATGCATATAATGGTGGAAAGGTGTGATGTCAAATGGTGGTTCGATACTCTCTGGAATTATAACTGGCCTCTTATTCACCCTAGGCATGTATTTGGGCATTGGATGCTTCTTGATAACACCTTTGTATTTGTCATAATCCTCTACAATCCGCTCCAAATCTATATCTGTACATGCAGCACTAGTAATTTGGAAAGCTTCAACAAAGCTAGCTCTATTAATTGAAACTAGGGTAGACTAGTTCTTTCTTCTAATTACCCTAGATACTGGGCAATAGCATTTGGACAACTCTTTGATCGAATCCACATCAACATACGCATCTGGCACAATTAATTGCCATATTTAAATCCCAAGGGTTTGACATCGGGACACCCTTAACCTTATTTTTCCAGAAATAATGAAATAGAGTAGAACCAGTCATATTAAGCATGGTAGGGTTTCTGCATTGGCTCCATAAATCTCTCCATGCCAAATGATTTGTATTCAAAGCAATGGAAGTCCCTGGCATCAAATCTACAAATTCATCTTTGTGTTTTGTAACCATCGTTTCCTTAGTAGCACTGGTCTTGGAACCTCTAGGTCCTCTTGCTCCACTTGTCGTGGCCTTGGGCTTAGGCTTGGGATTGGGCTTGGAACCTCTAGTACCACTCGTCGCCTGGCTCATTTTAGCTATGGGAGAAAAATTTAACCAATTTTTTGAAATTTTCTCACACCCAACACTCTGAATTCTCGAACGTTGTTGCAAATCTCAATTCACTGGATTACCTTGAAGATAGAATGCCTTAATGGAATTATACAAAACCTTGGCTCGATCATGCAATTTATGGTAGTTACTATTTGAATTTTGGGCATCATCACTTCTCTCAAGTCTCAAGTCTCATTAATTGCCACACTTGCATGAACTAGCTACTATGGCATAATGACATTAATTCAAACTTCAAACTGAAGTACTTGAGTGAAATTTGAATTCATGCCCTTCTATTTATTTGGTGATTAGCATTCAAAACTTTTACAGAACCCGGCAAACAAGTCCACGTGTTAGCAAAAATGCTCCCAAATCCTCTTAATTGCAAGCTCACAACCCCTTTTACGAATCCTCAAAGAATTTCGCGAGTGAGTGATAGTTGTTGATCTAATAAAACAACTTATTTCATCACAAGCTTGCAACTAGAAACTTAAATTGACTTAAACCCTTGCAATCCCACGACAACAAGACACTTAACTACCTTTGCATGCTCATAACACTTTTTGACTTAAGACTTACAAACCCGTGAGCATGCGATGACCACAAAATCAAACCAAAACTTACCTATCGCTAGATCACAACTTAAAATGCTAAACAACTTCAAAACTTGCAAGCAAGGGACTTAACTGCATCACATGATCACAAATTAAAATGACTTAACCACGAACACCCAATTGCAACCTGACAACATAAAATGATATTTGGGCACCATCACTTCTCTCAAGTATCATTAACTGCCACACTTGCATGAACTAGCTAGTGTGGCATTACTTCAATTAAACTGATAGAATGCATTAATGCAATTGTACAAATGTCAAAATCTCAGCTCGATCATGTCAAAACTTTTACAGAACCCGACAAACAAGTCCACGTGTCAATCCCCATCTTTAATAACACACTCTTAACCAGTTATAACAATTGGGAAAGGAACCGACAAGTTAGCAACAATGCTACCTAATCCTCTTAATCACAAGCTTGCAACCCCTTTTATGAATCATCATAGAATCTCATGAGTGAGCGACAACCGTTGATCTAACAAAATAACTTATTTCATCGCAATCTCGCAACTCGAAACTTAACTTGATTTAAACCCTTGCAATCCCGCAATAACAAGGCACTTAACCACCATTGCATGCTCCCAACACATTTTGACTTAAGACTTACAAACCTGCGAGCATGCGATGACCACAAAATTAGACTAAAACTTACCTGTCGCTAGATCGCAACTTAAAATGCTAAACAACTTCAAAACCTGCAAGCAAGCGATGAAACCAACTAAGCTGCGATACCAACTATATCGCATGATCACAAATTAAAATGACTTAACCATGAACACCTCGCGACCGTGTGACAGCATAAAATCACACCCAGTCACAACCTCGCAACATAAAATGGTCAAGTGCAAAACATCTTGTGAGCTAGCGACAACTAAAATCTCCCAGTACTAGCAAGCTCGCGACTTAAACTGACTTGATGATAAAGGACCTGCGAGCTAGCGATAACCATTAAACATGTTTGACCAACCATTTGACCACACTTGACATTGACATGGACCAATAAATAGAGGACAGCTCAGATTTTCAATGCACGACAACTTCGGTTTACTAGCCAACTAAGACAAAAAACAAACACAAAACCCTAATCGCCATGAACATCATTTTAAGCATTTAATGTAGAATAGTAGAAAGTTTCTAGCAATAACAATTATGCAATATGAATAATTTTATGGATCTTGTGACACAAATTTGTTGCATTTCATGTTCAATATGTTACATAATGTGGAACCAAATACCAATTTACTAATAATTTGATTGTTTAGTAATAATTCAAATTCACAATTAAAAATATGAAATAAGTATCCGTTCTACTTCTAATTGACAAATTCAAGGAATACAATATAAAAAATCATCAATGACAACTATAGTATTGCAATTTTGCAAATTGAAATTGTAATATGACTCAAGAATTGTAGTATAATTATAAATACCTATAAACTAATTGCTAATTCACTTCAGTGATTCAGTTCGACTGTCTGAGGCTTCTATATCCCAAATGGACTCAAGATCCGGAAACTAACTAGTAATAACAGGTTCATCTTCAATGTGAGTCAGGTATTCAAAAATGTCTTTGTCTTCATGCCAACTCTGAGTCTGCGATCCATCATATTCATTTGTCTCAGCACTAGCACTAGCAGTAGCACCACCAGCTTTTAAAGTGTTGCACACCCCTCATCTATCACACATGGAATTCCAGATTGCCAGTGCCCTATCATATGGAAAATCTCTAACATTATACTGGGTTACAAACAACCTCAATCAAGTTTCCAAATTCTTTTCTAATTTGTTTCTGATCTTTGATTTCAAAAGCCCTAATGCACTGAAAACTCTCTCATCTTCCACTGACCCCAATATCATTGTTTGACATAAATCAACAAGTTTCAAATATTCTAGTCTTGCAATACGCAATGCTTCACTTTGATCTATCCTTTTCCAAAGCCTTATGATTGATCTAGGTTCAAATGGATTCTCCAAGTTAACCAACTGTTGTTCAATAACCAATGTAAATTGTTTACATTATTTTCTAAGATGATTTGAATTTAAAATTCCTTCTATTGCCTGTCCATTGCAATATGCATCTTTTGAAAATGTCAATATCAATTCCTCTAGTTTTTTATGATACATCTTTGTGTTTTCTAGATTATCTCTAATTGAATACCAAAATTGAGGATACACACAACCAATGGCTTCAAGTATTTCTTCTTGAGGGAATCTTTCACGAATCTCAATTGAAAGTTCATATGCAATAGAATTCAAATTATCACTAATAGATTTAACAGTCCTATCAAAATCTTCCTTTTTAACTGGTAGTGCTCTGCCTTGCTTGCCTGTCTTAGATTGGTGCATTGGTATCTGAAATCCTTTTACAAAGACACATAACTCATTTTTTATATTGAAATGTAAAAATTTTTCAGCATGATTCAAATCTATAATTATCTGCCACCTAAAAAAATTTGGGCTTCGCCTTGTTACATCTGAATATAGACCATCCAGGCTCAAGCATGTCATTTTATGTGGAGTGCTATACTCATTAATATACATAGTTCTGTCTTGGGCTTTCTTAACAATTTTGTTGATTGAATCCAGCATGGGGAGAAGACTAGCTAAAGTTAACAGAGTCTCTATATCACTTAACTTATGTAAGAGATCAGGAGCTTTGTTTACTATGAGGCATTGCTCATACATTAGTCCGATCAAGGATTGATATTCTATTAGAACTTGTTCCACAGGTCTATGAAAGGAGATCCATTTGGTCTCAACATCCCCGAGAAGCCTGTTTCCTCTTGTTACTCCCTGAGCAAAAATCTAAAATTTTGCAAAACATTTAGGACTTTGACAGAAGTATGAGTGGAGCTCGTGGACCAAATCTTCAAATTTTAACACTGTAGGGAAATTGCTAACAATTCTATATGCTAAATTCATTCGATGGGCCATGCAATGAATGCCTACCATGTATGGTGCAATACTGGTTTGTAATCTTATGCAAAGATCAGTCCTTTGACCTTGCATTACTGCAGCTCCAACACACACCAACTTCTTGGCAATTGTCGAGTCATCCATACCAGCAATTTCATTCAAAGCTTTTTTAACTTCGAAATATAAATTTTTTGCTATTGAATTGCCCCTCATTTTACGAACACAGAGTAGATGAGCTCGGCGGATGTGTTCTTTTACGATATACACATGCATACAAACCCAAGCAGTGTTATCTACCACAGTAACTTCATCTATGGATAATGAAATAAAATTTGACTCTTTTACACTCTCTTGTAAATTTTCCTTTTCCACCTCAGCGAGTGAGTTTGCCATTTCCCATCCAGCATTTATTGACCAATGTGACATAGGATAGTAAGGAATATTCAAAAAAGATAATAAATTACTAAATTTTGGGAAATCTTTCATAGGATGCCCTCTTGACATTATATGAAAAACAACACTCATCTGAATAGTCTTTGCTAGGTTTACATCTTTCGTTGCATGTTCAAGCCTAGCCTTGATTGTATTTCCAAATCCACTATTATGAATCAGTATCATTTTGTGGTTATGCTCTTCATATTCCATGGCATACTTAACATGAAGACATTCTTCCTTTCATTTCCATCTTACTACTCATGTTTTCTTTCTGTCTATGATCTATTTTTCATAAACCTTACCAATATGCTTTTCTATGGTGTCAAGCTTTAGCTGCATCTTGTTCTCTCTTTTAGTTTTCTAGCTACAAATATTACACCTGCATTCTATTGGTTGTTCATCATTGTTTGGGACTGGCTCAATGAATGGGTACTTTGCTACCCAATCAATCTTAAAAGTCCTTGTCATCTCCCACTCTCGCCCCTATTTTACTTTCCTTTTTCTTTTCTTCCTACCAACATCATCTTCAGTACTAGCATTTGCATTCACCAATGGTATCTCATTGTGTGTATCCCTTAGAACATCTTCTACCCTTTTAGTATTGTCATCCTCATTTGATGCATTGAACTCAATGACAATCCCACCTTGTGGTGGTGGTGAGCTACTGTGAATGGGTTCTGCAACTGTAGAGGTTGATGGACCAAAAACTTTACCAACTCCAAAAAAAGACTTTATGGTACTATCTTTAAGTTTAATTTTTGGGCATTTTGATGGCCTCCCAATCCCTTCAGTTTCACTACCCTGAGGAGTCTTACCCTTGTTTGACATCCCAATCCCTTCACCACCCTCATAAGTCTCACCCATGTCTGATTGTGATATCTTGAGTCTTGACCTCTCACTACGAATTAAAAGTTAAAACTAATACTATCAAGTATGAAGAAATGATTACTCACCTTTATGCCTTCTCAGTTCTCAGAATCAGGAATCGGGAATGAATGCCTGGGCCCGTGTTGCAGGATTGTAACTCTGGCCCTCCGCCCTACAATGAACTTCGACTTTCCAACTCAATTTGCGCAATGTTAATAGAGACTCAAGACTCCAAGAGCTCTCAATTTACTAATCAAACATGAAAAAATTGTAAGAAAGAGTGTAAGAAATAGTGTATTTATAGCAATCTATGATTGCATTTTTGGTAAATTGCGCGGGGCTCGGGCATCGGAATTGCCAATAAACATTTAATTTAATTGCATTTTTGGTGAATTCCACGGGCGTGCAATGAAAATTTAATTTAAGCAGGGTGAAATGTGTCCTTGAATGTTTATAATGTTTTATCCAATATTGGCAAATTTGGCTGATCCATGCAATGAACATTTACCATTGACGAATTAGGTCCTGGGTATGTGGTCATTTTACTATTGCTGGCGAATAACGAAGGTGATCTAATACCCATGTTTGAGTGATTCCTGGTGAATATTATGGGCATCCACGTTGATGGTGTGTGGTCAATGGTGAAGCCAAATTCTACAGCGTACCATTAACCCAAAAATTCCAGGCGATTTGTCCATAATGTTTCCCTAGACTATTCGCATGGAATTCGCCAATTGGCATAGATTCATAACTAAAAAACTCTCTAATCCTAGGCCTCCTATGCCTATTTTCCTTGATATTCAAACATTAATACCTTTACAAGCACCCCTTATAGCTACATTACCCGTTGTTCCAACATTAGGATTTCAAACTTTTTCTCCTAATAATGTTATTACAACAAATTTAGAATTGCAAGAGCTTAAGAGTACCCAAGAGAAGATGGAAAAACTATTGCAAACTATTAGAAATGATTTAGTGAGCTTTAAGAATCAGTAAGCTCAAAATTACAAACCTTACCAAGCCCAATATTAGTCTAATAGACCTAATTACCAAATTGATCCTCAAAATCAGAGGAGGAATTATAATAACAGGCCAAACCAGCAATATAATCAAAACACTACCAACAATTCAAAACAAATTGTGCATATTCAAAATAACTTGGCAAAACATTGTTTTCCATTTCAACAAGCTCATAATCAAGCATCTTACTTGAATCCAATGCATGTGCAATCAAAATATTTGATGGTACAAAATAATTCAGTGCCTTTTCAAGATACAGGTGTTATTGAGGAACCAAAAGGTACTAAAGTTTCTCTAATGAATTGGGAGGGAGAAGAATATTGTGGAGTTAATCAACCACAAGTGCAAAATCAACCTTATACACTTATTGCTGCCAATACAAGGTCAAAAAATCATGCTATTGCCATAGGACAACAACTGGAAAATCATCAACAACAAGTTAGAAGTGATCAACAAGCAACTGATAAAGGTCAACAACAGGGAGATAAAGGAAAAAAAAGCTTCCACAAGACAAAACGCTGGTAGGGTACCTCCACTTGTCCCAAATGTGCAGATTTTGCCAAGAGGATAGCCTACAATAGCAAAAGAACAACATAAAGCACAATTTTATTCTAAATCAACACAAGAAGAGCATGCTATTCGAAAAGTACAGAAAAAGTTTAGTGGTCCAGATTTTAATATTATTGAATCTATGAAGAAGACTACTATTACTATGTCTATGATAGATGCTTTGCACAATCCTAGTCAAAAAGACTTGTTGCAAGAAGCCCTAGCTAATATTTCCTTAACAAATGAGCCTTACAAAGATCAACCTAAAGTTGTACTAACCAATGATACATAGGATAAGAGTAATCAGTCAGTCCAAACATCAAAGCCTCCTCCATTTTATGGGACCCTAATAGTTGGCCAGCAACTAGTCCATAATTGCATGATAGATTTAGGGGAAACTAGTTGACGAGCTTGGTTTGACATATGAAACTATTTCTAGGGGATTCATCTAGCTAGATAGAACAACTGTAAAATTAGTTGGAGTTATTAAAGACCTTCGTATGACCTTGCATGCCTACCCCAACTTTGTAATCCCACATGATATCTACATAATTGAACTAGCACCATATTTTGCTATCTATTTATCTAGGGATTTTACAACTATGTTGGGAGGTTACCTTTCCTCTAATTAGTCTCACTTGTTCTTTAGAACCAAATATGACACTAAAGTGACCATCAAATAAGAGCCTTTGGCCAATGACCATCTACAAACATACACACCAAGTCACATAAATGCATATCTTCTTGTTTGAAATGATGAAGAAGTACCCACTGTCTAAGATCTAGACACACTTATTGAGGGCATACCTGATGTGATCTTAGATGAGTGTACATCTAAAAATAATGAAGAAGAAACTTTCAGCAATATGGATGAAGTAGGACTTGGTATTTACATGATCCATGAGGAAGGTATTGCCATTCCTAACCTCGAAAAAGATGACAACTAGCAGGACCAATAGTCAGTAGAGAAGAAAAATTAAGTATGGTAGCTCTATTTTGATGGTTCAAGAGGTAAATTAGGTTTCAGAGGTGGTGGTATGGTTGTTTCACCCAAAGGTATGAAATATTATACTACTTTTCGATTTTTGTTCAGTTGTACAAATAATACAATAGAGTATGAGTCACTAGAACATGGTTTATAATGGGCTAGAAAGAAATTTTTTAAGTGTCTACAAGTCTTTGGTTATAGTGAGTTAGTGGTGAACCAAGTTGGAAATATTCATGTCACAAAAATGATGTTTTTAAGATGTATAAGCATAGAATTTGGCATTTAATAGAAGACTTTAATGCTTTTAACCTATTATCCATACAAAGAAATCAGAATAAGGAATCAGATAGACTAGCTGACTTGGGTGCTCAATTTGACATTCCAAAGGAGAGAAAATATTGATAGATAGCAATACGTTAAGATTTTTGTAAGGCCCTCAGTTTTGGATAACAGTATTAATTAGTAGATTTTTTATCCTGATGAACAAATTGTTAACTTTTTAATTGAAGAAGCTGAATTTTCTATCAGAAATAAGCGTAAATTTAATGAATAGTATGAAAAATAGATTCTTCATTGAAAAAATAACAAGCTGCCTAAGAGTTTGGTAACCCTTCAATCAATTTTTAATATAGGTGATCAAGTCAACAAGGATAAAGGAAACCTCTTTGTGAAGGAAGAACACGATGATCCTATTGAAATCTTCAAAAACAAGTTGCTGAAAAATTGGTAAGGTATGTACCCTTGAAGAACAACATGCTTTTATATTTCTTTATCAAAAATTGAGTGATATTTTTGCATGGAATTATGAAGACCTAAAAGGATTTGCTCCTCATTTATCCTAGCATACTATAGAGCTAGTAGAGAATGCAAAACATGTTAGGTAGAAACAAAGACCTCTAAATTCCAAACTTGAGCATCTTATGTAAATAGAATTGAATAAGCAAATTGAAGGAAACACCATATTTCCCATAAGACACACATCCTGGGTGTCCAATCTAGCTCCCATTAGGAAGAAGAATGGAGAGCTCAGGTTGTGTGTTGATTTTAGAGACCTAAACAAAGCCTCCCTAAAAGACCATTTCCTGCTACCCTCAATGGACAAATTTTGTAGCTTGTCTCAGGTTCAGAAAGGTTATCATTACTTGATGGTTATTCAAGATATAAACAAATTATGGTTAAAGAGGAAGATCAGTACAAAATAGCATTTACCACTAAGTGGGCTACAATGGCTTGCAACAAAATGCTCTTTGGATTGTCCAATGCAGGGGCAACATTCCAAAGAGTGATAGACATGGCTTATCAAGGCCTTATTAATAAGTTTATTTTGGTTTATTTAGATGATGTCACTATATTTTCTAGGAAGGCCAATAAAAATATTGACCATATAAGACAACTTTTTGAAAGAAGCAGGGAGTATAGCGTATCCTTGAATCCTAAAAGAGTATATTTGTTATCGATGAAGGAAATATGTTTGGTTACATTGTTTCCAAGCATGGACTCACAATAAATCTAGAAAGGATCACAAAAATACTTTCGTTGCCATTACTTGCACATAAGAAGGATCTTTAGAGTTTCATAGGTAGGATTAACTTCATTAGAAGGTTTAATCCTAATATTGTAGTATTAATGCAACCACTTACAACAATTCTCAAGAATAGCATACCATTTTAGTGGACTAAAGAAGGTAAGAATAGCTTTGAAGAGATAAAAGAGGCACTTTCAATATCCTCTACTTTGATCAATCCTAATTTTGAGAAATATTTCATTCTTTATGCTTTTGGAAGTGAGGACACCATTGTTTCTATGTTGTGCCAACAAAATGATGAAGGATAAGAACAACCTATTGCACTCTTTAGTTAGATATTGCATGAATATGAAACTAGATATTCATTTGTAAAGAATCATGTATTAGTTATGATAAGGAGCATTAAAAAATTTAGGCATATGCTCTATAACAATAAAATCCAATTCATGGTTACCCATCCAACAGCGAATGACTTATTTCTCAGCAAGGACATTAATTATAAAACGGCAGGTTGGATCACTAAAGCGATGGAATATGACATCTCCATCAAAGTTACAAAGTTGGTTAGAGGCAAAGGTTTGTGTGAACAACTTGCTGGAAGTGCAAAAAATAGAAAGGAAGACAAGAAACAAGATGAAATGGTGCTCAGAAATGATGAACAACCTACTATCCTAACTGAACCAACAACTTGGAATCAACAAATTACTCATTATCTACAAACATGTGACTGTCCAGAAGGTTTGGAGATGTCAAAAAGAGGGTATTTCAGGATACAATTCATTCCTTATGCCTTAATTGATGGTGTTTAATTCAAAAAATATTATAATAATGTTTGACTAAGATGTATTGAACCAGAACAAATTGATAGATTTTTGCAAGAATTTCATGAAGGACATTCAGGAGGTCACTTTTTAGCTAGAATAACAAATCTGAAAACTATGAGACTTGGTTATTATTGGCTAGATTTGTCTAAGGATGCTCAGTCATGGGTGAGAAAGTGTGAAAAATGTTCATTATTTGTAGGCAAACAAAGGCTTGCAGCCTTTCCTTTGCAACCAATTGAAGTTGAGAATCCCTTTACAAAGTGGGCTCTTGATTTTATTGTACCTATTAACCCACCTTCTAGTGCAAGTCATAAATGGATTCTTACAAAAACCAATTATTTTACAAAGTGGATAGAAGAAATACCATTCAGAGAAGCAAATGAAACCTTTGTCTTGAACTTCTATCAAGACTTAGTGTCCAAGTTTGGTACCCCAAACTCAATCATTTCTGATAATGCTTTAGCTTTCATTGGTCTAAGATTTTTAGATTGGTCAGTTACACATAATATATATTTGAATACTTCATCCAATTATTACTCTCAAGGTAATGGACATGCTGAATCAACTAATAAAAAATTGATCAACATCCTTAAAAAGACCATTGTTGAGAACTACAGAACTTGGCATGAAAATCTTAAGTTAGCCCTTTGGGCTGACATAATTACACCAAAAAGATCAATGGGTAACTCCCCTTATGTTTTAACTTATGGCAAAGAAGCCAAGTTACCTATCTTAGTTGAATTTGCCAACTATAAACTATGTTTAGGAGCTAAAGATCTATATATTATTTTCTCCTCCATTTTTTCCCTCTGGTTCTTTCTTTTTTGCTTAAACATGTTTGTAAAAAAGCATTGTATCTCAACACTTATTATTATTTTCAATTATTATAATAGAGTTATTTCATTGAGTTTCCAATACAAAGTTAGTTTCCTTATCAATATTTTTTGCTCTTTCTTTAGTATCAGGTTACCAATTTGATAGAGATTGTGATTTTTGCAATCCTTTGCCCCATCTCCATCTAAACCAAAATTCTCCCCTTTTGAATTTGGACTAGGAGTTCCCCAATGATATATTGGCCATTGCAAGAAATGGGGTGGTGGATTCTTTTCAAATCATGAAGTGGGCTTTCTATGAGAGAAAGAACATCAACAAAAACTACAGGGCTATTAACAACAAAATAGAAATGATGGATACTTGAGATGAGAGGTCCCATGGAAAACATGGCACTAAAGGTAGTGAGCTATGGACTGAGGAAGAAAAAAATTTAGTTATTGATTGGCTCACTAAAACTATTGATGCTCTGGATAATTTGAAAAACAACTATGAGAACAGGATCATTGCCTTTGAGAAGAAATTTCAAGACATTAAAGATTTTGTCCATTTGATCATATCTCATAGCCATGGTTTTATCAAGACCATGACTAAGAGAATAAATACCATGGTTACGAATATGGAAAAAGGTTACCAAGGTAGCCTAGTGGTGGGTTTGGACCCAAAGAAGGAAAAAGTCAGCAAAGAGTCATTGGGTCCTAGCAAGAGGACTTAGGTTAATCTGAAGAGGAAGGCAGAAAGACCCCTACAGGAGATCTAGGACTTAACAAAAGTAGCTCAAAATATGAATCAGCTTGAGGCAGAGGTTGCTAAGACTTTAAAGACTTTGGATTAATCTTATTCCCTCCTTGTCTGGTTTTTTATAGGTTTTTTTCTTGTGCTAGGTTGCTTTGTTCTTTGTTTATCTCTTTTGGCCGAAATTTGTCTTTTTTGTATTGGTTTTCATGTCTTATCTTAGTTTTGACCATTTGTAAAGGGTTTTGGGTCCCTTCAAAACCTGCTTTTAAATTAATCAAAAAAATTTCTAAAAATAATAGGTACTTATTTTTAAAAAAATAATAATTTCAAGAAATGTTTACTCATTTTTGATTAATGGGTACCAAGTTCTTAAAAAATGGGTACATATTTCTTAATTTTATTTTTTTAAAAATGTGCATGTTATTTAAAATATGGGTACACATTTTTCAAATGATAATGGATACCTATTATTTACAAAATGGGTACCCATTTTTGTTGGAGCTTTTGGAACCTTTCTAAGGCACAAACTTCCACTAGAAGTGGACTCAACTTCTTGTAGACACCCAGATATTAGTAGCCATTATTTTGGTATTATAAATATTTATAGTTTTAATGATGTTGTTGAATTATTCTTTTGTGACAATGGATTGTTGATTCATTACTTGACACCACTTTGGATATGTATAGGGACATTAATATGGTGGAGATGGTGCATGATAAAGATAAGACCCTAACTTTATATTGAATAGTTAGTGAATGAGAGACATGTTGTATTATACGTGTAATAAATTAAGCTCTTTTATTGTAATTTTTGTTGCCATAATTATCATTTTTATTAGTACAAGTGAAATTGTATTTGGGCTATTTTTATTTTTTAAATTATTAGATCATTTTATGATTATGCATGTTCAATTTTTCCTCCTTTGAGAAATAACTTGTGGTGTATTATTTTTATGTCAATTTGTTAGATGACACTCCCATTAGGTTCAAAACTATAATGTTGTAATATTGTAAACTATATCACTCCATAATTTGGTACTCATTTTATGCTCATTTCAGTGGTTGTGCCTAATGCATTTGATTAATGGTTGATTGTTCTCAACCAATGACCATTTCAAGAAGCTCAACACAATGCTATGATCACTAATGTTTATTTTAGCCCAAAAATCTAATACTATGGTACCGCGTTCCATAGACTTTCTAGACTATTGAACTTTGCACCACAGACCTACTAGTTTGGATCCAGATTTGAAATCATAATGATTGAGATTTCAAGCAGAGGGAAAATGTATCACAATCTAAGTTTGTAGCAATGTAACAAGTGGCAAATTCCTCTTCACTCACTTTGTTCTTTCTCTAATGTTCACACCCATCGAAGCAAAAGTCAACCCATTTCTTAACCATATCCCTTCATTTTAAATTATCCTCTTAATCTTATCCACACTTGCCTACAACCTTTCTACCTCTTCATATCCCCTATTCATGTTTACCAAGCCTAAAATCTTATGGATTTTCTTTCATCTATGTGATCTTAGCCATTCATAATTTAACATCTTAAATCTAACCCCTCCATTGTTATTGTGACTTTCATAAACTATGTACACCTACATCATCTATCCATCATCTATATAAACACCTACTTACACAAAATATTCAATGGTGACAAAATATTCTAATCAACACCTACTAATATTTAAACAATGACAAAATCATCTATCCATGATCAATTTTATAACTACATATACCTATGCATACCCATAAATCGTCTCTAAAAAATATACAAATAATTTTCTACGAAAAAAGTTAAAAATAAATTTAAGTTCTCATACATATTACACAACTCATCATATCTAACCACCTTTCTTAAAATTAGTATAAAACAAAAATTCTACTTATTAAAAAAATGTATTTCATATAAAAATATTTTACCAAATGGGCTTTCTCCACATGCTATTTTAAATCTCTCTCTCTCTCTCTCTCTCTCTCTCTCTCTCTCTCTCTCTCTCTCTCTCTCTCTCTCTCTCTCTCTCTCTCTCTCTCTCTCTCTCTCTCTCTCTCTCTCTCTCTCTCTCTCTCCCCTTATAAAATCCTTATAGGTTATTTGTATCTTCTATTATCTCTCCCTCTCCCTCTTCCTCTATATTTTTCAATAATCTTACCTCTATCTCTCTATTTTTATCCCTCCCTCTACCACTCTCTATCTCTCTATCAGAAAGTTGGAGGGATAGTATTAATCTCTTGGATTGTGGAAATCTAGAAGCAACTCATATTAATCTCATGGATTGTGGAAATCTCCTAGCATTAACTTTGATTTTATTTATAAATGTGAATGTTCGATTTAAATAAAGTAATATTTTTAAAATAATGTAATCTAATAAATTTGAAAATAGACAAAATAAAAATTCAGCTAGCAACTTGGTTATACTATGGCTTGTTCTTTTATTGTTTTTCTTGTTTTACAGTACCTTTATGACAAACTATGTCTTTGCAACCAGAAATATTTTAACCTTTGCATTAGTTGCAATTTTTTTAGGTACTCATTTTTATGGCCTCAAATAGATTAAAATAAATCATTCTTATTGGTATTTATATTTTGGTGTTTTTGCACAAAGGCACCTCGAGATGAGTAGCCTCATCGGTTTTATCAAAAAAATTCACAATGTAAATAATTTGGTTCCCTAGTAGATGCATGTAAGTGGCTAGACTATTTTTTTTTTATAAAGTATTTTGATAGGAGAACTCCCCTAGAAGAATACTCCAAGATTGTGTTAACAAGAATTAGGTTGTACATGGGTTTTTGCTGGATGTTGTACAAAGCCTTGTTAGAGGTCCTCTCTTTCTTACATGTTTTTAGTATGTAATGATGAGACCATTATCAAGAATGGCTTGTTGAACATTAATGCATCATTGTTAGACTTTTGGTTGTGGATGGGAGATTTTACCACCTCGAATAGGAAGATTTTGTGTGCTAGTTTGGATTAAGTTCTTATGTTTACAACTTAAAATCTAATTTTTTTAACAATCATTGTGGCTCCCTTGGGAACATTATTTATTTTATGCGTAATAGTTGGGAAATGGGATCCTAATCAAATCAATGAAAATAAACCATCTAAATTTCTTTTATAATTTAAGAACACAACTATGCTTAGCTATAGTTCTAGAAGGAGAGCTAGAGCCAGACACTTAGGTTTATTTCCTTTCTTGTAAATGAAATAAGATAATGAAGTATATGTATGTGATCTATGTTAATGATGAAAAATAATTTATTTTAATATTAAGTAGTGGAAACAAAATGTAAAACTGTTACATTAAGATAGATCTAGGAGAAGACTATGTTAGATAGGAGCGTCAAGCATCCTAGTTCGAGGGTGCTTGAGACTTCAAAATACAATTAAAAATTCAATGTAGAAGCTCTATACAATTGTCTCCTATAAATCCAAATAAAAATGGTAGGGAAAGGGTATTATATGTCTTCATATATTTAAAGTATTTTGCATTTTTTCTTCTATCTTCTCTACATGTTTTAAAATTTTCTTGTTGTTAGACTTGCACTTGCACAAAAGAAAATATAGGGAAATTTGTTTCCTAAGAACTCTTGTTAGCCATCTAATTAGTATGATCCATATATTGGAGATTTGTTATGATACTTATACAGCTTTCATCTTGACACGTTGTAGCAATAATTAAATTAGTTTGGTATTGATTTAATTGAGGGTAGGTAGGCTTGAAATTTGAATTTTGAGTGGGAATTTTGAAGTGGATAGCAATAGAAAAATAGAGGTAATCTTAAATACAGCATACAGTTCAGAGTATATTTTGTGAATAGAAATTCTAAGCAGAGAAGAATGAATGTTGTAGCATTTGTTGGCATATGGACACTCCAATGAGACACTGTGTGTGATTAAAGGTTTTGTCATTGATGGCAATCTTGCAATCCTATGGCATTGGCAAGACATTATACCGGCAAAGCATTACTCAGGTAACCTTGTAATCCTATGTCACTGGCAAGACATTATACCGGCAAAGCATTACTCAGGCAACCTTGCAATCCTATGGCACCGGCAAGACATTATACCGATAAAGCAATACTCAAACAATACAGTGCACCGACATCAGCAAGATCAATCTACACCGGCACCGGCATAGAAAAGAACATGTATACCAGCATTGAGGCCGACAGGATTTTTGATATGTAATATTTTGTTTATTATTGTAAGCCGATTTGGCAAATTGTAAAATGACTCTTGTATATAAAATAGATCATTGTAGGCATTTGTAGGATATGGATTAAAAAAAGCATATAATAAATTATAAGGCAGACCTAATGTGTGAATTGTAGGTCAAGGGTATATGTAAAGAACAGAGCAAGAACCAGTACTAAATATGGCATTGAAGACGCTATTGTAATGTAGTACAAAATATTGGATTTGTGTAAATCCTCATTGTAAGTCAATGTGACTTCTTATTGAGCAGTGAGCTCTAGGCAGTTGGCCTTCCTACATGTGCAGGCCCCTATTGTAAGTAATATTCTCTTATTGGCCAGTAAGTGAATATTGTGGGTCACAAATCCCACCGAGGTTTTTCCCACACCAGGTTTCCTCATTAAACATCTTGTGTTATGGTGTTCTTTTCATGTGGATGTTTTTGATTATGTTATTTACATTAATTCTTGCATACCGGTATACTGTTACTTTATGTTCTGCATATTCAGTTTTAAGAAAATTTCATTACCGATCAGATACTGATTCACCCCCCTCTCAGTATCTATGGGAACCCTAATAGCATTAGCACACAACTCTAGATGAGCAGAGGAACAAGGAATTCTAAGTAGCTCCAGATTTGGTGTGATTGATTGTAAGTCCAAATCATTGCTATAAATGGTTTGTTCTCAATATTATAATTTGATTTTAAAATTGGTTTTTAAATATTTATTTTTTCATAAAAAGAAAATAGAAGTTGTCTCTAGCTTTGTCTATGCTTTGTATTTTTGTGTATTCCCAACTATTTGGGAAATAGAGTTGTGCACTCTATGTGTGTTTTTATTTTATTCCATCAAATTGGTATCAAATACTTGGTATGTATTTTATTTAGGGTTTAACTCTAATAGTTGGAATTAGACTAAGTAGGTTGTAAGTCTTATGTGAATTTTCAAATTTTCCTTTTTTTCTATATTAAAGATTAAAACTGAGTTGGTGACAATGGCTAGAGAAGACAATAAGGATTGGTAGAAACCACCATTATTTAGTAGATGAAACTATGAAGTCTAAGAAAAGAAGATGAAGACCATTGTGGTTTTAAATAATTTGTGGGCACTAGTGCTTATCGATTTCACAAATATGAGTGACATAGCTTAGTTTGCAACCTTTGTAAATAACCAAAAGTCCTAGTTGAAGGGGAAAAAGAGAAAAGATGCAAAATCCATAAATTAGGTAGATAAGATACTTCCAAGAATAGCAATAAATATGTATTTAAAGGACTCTTATAAAATTCTCCAAAATAGTCAGAGGCATTCATCATCTAAAATATTGGTGAGCAAGGTAGAATGCTAAAGTTTGGTATTTTAAAGTTGATGTTGAAACCACATGAGTTGTAATGAAATTTTATTTTCTTTGATTGAGAAAAATGGCAAGTATAAGATAAAAATGAAGAACAATGAAATAGTTCCAATTGAGGGTAAATTGTTTCTTATAATTTTCACCAATCAAGGTGACAAAAAAGAGATAGAGAATGTCTATTTTTTTCCCTATCATTAACCAGAATTTATTGAGTTTTGGACGCTTGATCTAAACATGATACAAAGTGCTGATGGATAAAGGTGAATGCATCATTTTTGACAAGAATGGGAGAAATCATATTGTCACATTAGTTTAAATGACAAATAGTTAGATGTTTCCTTTGAGGATAAAGACATGTTTGTCATCTCAGCCCCTAGTTGCACCTCCTAGGTATACAACATGTATAGTAGTTCAACAATAATCAGTCTTAAATGCTTCCATTCAAGAAACCTCTAGACTTTGGCATTTAAGCTATGGATAGTTTGAGTATTTTCTCCAAGAATGGTATGCTTAGAGGATTTCAAACCATTTTATAGCCTATTGGTATTGCCTATTGATGATAAAGAAGAAGAGTATGAAGAGTATGAAGATAATTTTATAGCAAGTATGAATTCAAACACTCATCTCTAGAGAGATTTGGATTCATGAATGTCACAAAAAAATTCTCTAGAGAGCTCTAGACATAGACATGTAAAGAAAATGAAAAACATAAAGTTCACTTACATAGAGATCCCAATAGGTAAATAAATAGTAGTAGTGAGAGTTTATAAGTATTTGCCAAATTGAATAGTATATGACGAAATTGATGACTATTCAAATTTTCCATTATTTTCTCATAGTGGTCTAATTTATTAGAGTGAAGTTAGTGTATAAGACCAAAATAAATATCAAAAGAAGGATACAAAATCATAAGGCAAGATTAGTTGTCGAGTTGTACAAATAGTAATTTTGAAGAGGTCGCAATGAAACATATGCTCAAATTACAAGGATAGAAATCATGTGGACAATCAGAACAATAGTAGCCTAGCATAATGGAAGATATTTCATATGGATGTGGGGTGCATGAAAGAAGTTGAGTCCACTTTTTGGTAAAAAATTGGAAGGTTTTTCCTTGTTTTCCACAATTCATCCCAATTGACCTAAAAATTTGAAATACTTGAAGAATGAATCTTGAAAAATTTTGGTAGTAGAAAATGTAGTGCTCAAAGTCTGGTTTTTAAAAATTTAGTTTATTTAAATATCTAAATGACACAAACTAAGTTTCAATAGGTATTTCTAAAACCTATAGTTTAAAAATCACTTCATGTATGACAAGCATAGTTTGATATAAATGAAATTATTTTTCCAAATCATTTTGGGAGAGTATTTTTAACATACTCATCATTAATGAGGATATTTTTTTGTAATCCTTTTTTGTATTTTTTTTCTTAATTTTTTATTGGGCATAATTTCTATTTTGAAAAACCCTTGTGTATGACAAGCATAACTTGACCTAAACTTACCATTTTTTAATTGTTTTTTAAATTGTATAGAAGCATCTCTAGCTTTATGCCATATAATTTGTTTTTTAAAAAACTTAGAAACAAAAAATTCATAAATTTAGAAAAATAAATCTTGTTATTTAAAGTTTATGGACCTCTTTCATTAGAAATTATAATAAATTTTTTAAAAACTATTTCTAATTTAATTTTTTTTTTATATATATTTGAAATCTAGACAGTTTCTCCTATTATTGGGGTTTTATTTCTTCAAAAATTCTTGAAAAAATGTCTTTAGATATATGTGCAAAGTTATCATCTTGTATGGACACTGACATGGCCTTTAAGTTGTAGGTCAAACTAGGTCCAAGGTGAAGGGTTAGATCCCCAAACCTTTTATTGAGGTGAAATCTAAACTAAAAATTAGCACTAGAATTCAATTTGTTTGAAATGGTCCCATTTGAAAAAAAAGAAAACAACACCCATTTCTGTTTATATTATTTATTTTTTATATTACAAATGACATATATAAAAAAAATATGTTTTCATATTGTAAATGACATATATACATGAAATATAACATTTCAATATATCTTTTTCCTTTCTTATACTTTAAGTTATATTTCATGTATATATTGATAGGGTATGTGAGAGTGGTTTCAAATCTCTAGGAGCTATAATGTGGATTCTAGATTTGATAAGATCTTATAAATTTTTAGATAGTCAAATTTTTGTACTCAATAGGATCCTATCAGTATTTTATTTCTCTTTATATCACTCTTTTTATCTCCCTCGAGATCTAGACCTATCTCACATCCTTAACTCTCTCTCTCTCTCTCTCTCTCTCTCTCTCTCTCTCTCTCTATTTCTCTACATATATCTCTCTCTCTCCCTACCTACCTATAGTTATCTACATGCATCTATCCCCCATCATCTAATTTTCCCACCCTCTTCTCTCAAATTCTTCCCATATTCACCCCTTCCTCTCTCCATCTCTCTCTCTCGATACCTCCTTCCTTTCCTCTCTCCTAGTCTTTACCTATCCATCTCTTTCTCATTATTTCTATCTCCTCTCTCCCTCCCTATATCCATCTATCTCCTCAACACACTCTCATTTAAAACATAGAGAGAGAGGGAGAAAGAGGTAGGTAGAGTGAGTGAGAGGGGAGATAAAGGGAGTGATTGGTAATATAGATGGATAAAAAGAGAGGGAGGGAAGAGATAGAAATAAGTAGAGATATGGATAGGTAGAGAGGGGTAGAGTGGAAAGGGTGGGGAGGTATATATATATGGTGGGAAGGATAAAGAGAGAGAGAGAGTGAAAGAGAGATGTATGTAGTGTTGGCATTTGATCATTTGATCTTAACTAGTAATTGTTTGTTTTCTTAATGCAACTGATACATGATTGGTTTGTTAAGAGATTAGAATGTTGTATGATGACTGTGTTGTATGTCATCATTGATGGAAACTAATTTTTTGTTGTCATTGGAGTCCTATAGGTCAATCGACAAGGCTTAATCGGTAAGAAGAGACAATATTTATCAGAACCAGTAATTAGGACTTAACTGATAAAAGACAAACAAAATTATATTTCAACAAACAATACAAGAAATTTATGAAGAATAGGATGATGTGGTTTTGTAGCAGCAATGAAGATAGGTATATGAAGTTATGTTCATGACTGTATGTGGTGATTTGATCAGGTGAATGAGATTTGATTGACAGAGTAGGTATTCTAATAGAGACTTAACCGGTAGTGATGAAAATCAATTAGATCGGTAAAATGACACAAAATTTATTTTTTGATGTCGGTGGCCAACATAACTAAGGTATGCAATGCAAGATTGTCTAGATACATTGAACCTAGAGAAATTTTCCAAGGTTCTAGCCGACCTAATAATATTTTTAAGATGTGTGATGAGGTATGAAGGTATATATGACTATGAGCTTGAATATGTGAGAGATCATTAGCGAATTTTGTATTTTTGATAGTGCTATGATCAGAGGAGTTCTGAGATGAAGTATATATGATGTTGTAATGTTTTAAAGTAGATCTTATTAGACACAAGTGGTGTTATACTGAGATCATTTGTACTTGTTGTCTCCCTAACAGTCCCAACAAGAAAATCCTCTCACAAGGCCACTCCTAACAGGGTGCAGTTAGATCCTAATAGGTCTTATCCTTAAATCCTCTAACTAGGTGACACATTAACTTGTGTTTTCAAATCCCAGTAACTTGGGTGGCTCCTAACAGGGCTTCTCCTCATAGGCCTTATTGTACAACTCTTAACTAGGCTTAGACACTCCTAATAGGGTGTCCCCCTAACTGGGTGTTGTAGACCTTAACTGGTCAAATCTCTATACTGTAGATAGTGGATCTTTGTGGGTACCAACTCCGATTGTAGTTTTTCCTATTTTGGTTTTCCATATATCACCTCTTTTCTCATGTGATCTATGCTTTATGTGGTGATTTCTTACTTGGTATTATTTATTATATGCCTATTGAGTTTTAAGTTGGTGATATTGATAATCAAATTTGTATTATTTTTACTTGCACTAATTCACCTCCCCCCTCTCAATGCCTTATAAGTTCATCAATGGGTATCACAACCAAACTTCTTTAAGGCTTAACAACTTGGAAGGGATCTATAATCATAAGGAAAAAATGGGGGAAGGAATGAGTTACCAAGAAATGGCTAGGGAACTTGCAGAAACTAAGGAAGATTTAAAAACCCGAAGAGGAAAGTCTAATACATCACTAGCTAAAAGGAAAGAACTGAAAGCTAGGAGGGCAATAGAAGACAAGATAGAAGTGAAAGATCATGAAATCTATAAAATAAATCAGGAAAATGAAACTCTATATGCACACTGGGTTGAGTAGAAAGAAGAGAAAGAAGAAATCAAAGAAGATCTTGATATGGCAATGTCTCTTAGAGAGACTCTTATGAAGCGAAATGAAGATCTTACTAAAGAGCTTGCAGAAGGTAATGAGAAGCTTCTAAAATTCAACAAGAGTTATACCATACTAGATGAACATATCCAATCTTAGAGGATGAATGGTGATACATCTCGGTTAGGATATAATACATTTGAGAAAAGAGAACCTTCTGGTACAAAGAGCAACATGCATGAAGGTAAAACAACTCCTAAGGCTCAGAAACCTATCGGTAAGAAAGATTACAAACCTATTTGTTTTAATTGTCATAAACCATGACATACTACTAATATTTCTAGAAGAAAATTTGATGCTAATACTGGTTATAGACGTAATAATAGATATGTGTCTAGAAAATTTGAAGGTTACTGTTATACATGCAACATGTATGGGCATAGATCTATCAAATTCAAGCATGGAGCTAATAATCCAACACCTCATATGAATCCAAGATTTGTTGGTGATTGGAGAAGGAATTTCAATGACTAGAGAAGCACTAATTGACAAAGACCCTATGTTAACCTATCTAGTTCTTATGAGATGGAGAAAAGAATCAATGTGATTTATTCAATCTACAACAATTATGGACATGTGGCAATGAATTGCAAAAGAAGGATAGGTATAGGCAATGCATGACCATTAAGAGCATCTAGATCGACTTGTTATCATTGTAACAAACTGGGACACATTGCTAAGTTTTACATAACATAGAAGAACCAACTAGTGAATCATTCTATAGAATGGAAAGGAAAGCATAAAGTTGATATTGAAGAAACCAGAGCTAAGATGAATAGAACCTAGAAGAAGAAGTGTGATGACAAACCATCTGAGGAACCAAATTCTCCACCTAGTGTAGAAAATCCATCATTAGCAAACTAAGTTGTTTCTACAACGTGGGGTGTACATATTGTCAACTCTTGAGATGAACCCCTAGATGAAGTACTCTAAGTTAAGTCTTCATATTCTAATGCATTTTGATGTTTATAAGTCTTTTTAAATCATAATTAGTAAATAACATTAAGTTTTAGCAACTAGTAATATGCTTAAGATTGTTTTAAGATGTTTTAGGGTTTTGTCAGTTAAAGCATTTAATGCAGTAGTTTGAGAGAAAATAAAAAGATTATTTTGAATTTTGTTTCTCACATTGTGATCTTGAGAGTATTTTGTGAGCAAGTAGAGCAGAGAAATTTTGTGATTGTAGCATTCACCATGTTTAGCAGAGATCTGAGGTCATTGGAAGTGCATTGTGAATCAGTGATCGAGTATTGAAGGTTTTGACGGTTTGAAACCCTAGTTCAGAAGAAGAAAAGGTATTTATCAGTAAATATTACTCTTTTCTTTGTGATTTTGCATATTCTAGTATGGATACTCCACATCTTGTTTATGTGATCAACAAGCCACGAATGAAGTTTAAACGCCATCCTTTCAAATACGAAGAAATAGACCATGTCGGTGCCCTATCTAGTGTATTGTATGGAGTTTTGTATATTGAGGATGTCAGATCATTTTATCACTGCAAACTAGAGGATATGGGTGTATCAGTTATTCATGACTAGTTTAAATCATTGTGTGATAACAAGGACATACTGAAAGAACAATTTAAGAGTATCACTGAGAAAGGGTTCCATCATGCAATCAACTTCATTAATGATTTTGATAATGAGTTATTTATATTTTTTTTTAGTCAAATTCATGATCAATTTATGTGGTTGGAACAACCACATAAAATAACCAAGGAAGTCATTCATGCTATAACCAGATTTTGCTCAACCGGTGAAGTAACCTTACTAAGATCTATACCCAAGAATGATGCGGAGAAGTTAAAAAGATCAAAATAGGATAGTAGAGCCATTATAGAAAACAACATCAATGATCTTGCTGTGAAATATGCCTCAATGGTGATCAGGTATAGGATTTACTATTCAAACAAAATGAACAACATATCGATAGCAACTATTCATACTGCCTACTAGATAGTAAAACAAAACGTTGATTATGAGTTGGCTGAGGCACTAAGAAGCCATTTGATGGTGAATCTAGAAGCTGTGAAGAAAGACAAGAAGCTAAGATTCAAATTTGGACAATTGATTTTGGGATTTTTTTTCTATTTCCAAAAGTATTTCCCTAGTATTGGAGATGTTGAATGGATTGAATGTACCCCTGCACTACTACAGATGAAGAACAACATATGGATGTTGAGGGATAAGTTTAATAATATTTCTTGGGGCTACTTCAAGGAATTTCAAAAGAAAATGCATGTTGGAGAGCGTATACCGATATAAGTAGTCAATCGGTATGAGAAAACAATTTGTTCCATGGTGGATATAGATACCTATATGATGGAAATCATTATTCTTAGAACCACATCGGTATTACCTATGTGATATGAGGCATAGAAGGATCTACTCATTTCTTATGCTAATCATATATTAGAGCAATTAACGGATACCACTGTAGAGAGATTTGGGAAATATAAAGAAAAATCACTACAAGTCCACTCTGAGCTACAGAGACCAGTAATTGCTAAGAAGATAAGGAAGGAGGTCAAAGCATTTGCTAAGTAGGAAGGACTTACAAAAGGGAAGATAGCAACAACTAGGAAAAAGCATGCAGTGAAGCAAGGTGAAGCATCTAGTGTATCTATTGATACCCCTATTAGTAAGAATAGAGCTACAAAATCCAAGGCATAAGAAAAGAAGATGGAAGAAGACAAACTGGCTAAATCATAAAGAGGTAAACCATCTAAAATTCACTTTTGGAGAAAGCAAAAAATTGTTGATCCACCTGCTGCACCAGTACAAACCAGAAAGAGGAAGAAGCAACATGCCCACAAAATGACAAATGATGAAGAGGCTACTAAATTAGATGAGGATAAAAGATAGTTTAGAGAAAGTGTTAAGAAGGCTAAGACAACTAGTAAGGGAAAATCACCTAAGAAACCATTGACATTAGAAGACTCTTTAAATTGGATGGTTCAAATAATTAATGATTATGAGATATACAAAGGTTTAAACACATTGTTTATTCATTTATCTGAAAGTCAACAAAGGGAGATTGACGATGTAGTCATCTTCAGTATGAATAAATTTAGCATAGCCCTAATTGAGCTACAAGGATAGATTTCAAATTCTTTTTATAATATTATTGATGCAAAGTGGTCGACTGCCATTAGCCAAGACACAAAATTCATTGATTGTATCTTTAATCACTTGTAATTGGAAGCAAGTGAAGAAGAAATTGAACAGTTAAGGGTTAATGCAAAAGAATCATTCAGATCCAAAAACTGATTAACAAGAATGTTAATAAAAGAGACTGAATCAGTCCAAAAGGAGACTCGGATGTTGATCAAGAAGGCTTTAGGTCACATCTTGGATGAAGAAAAAGATGAACAAGCTGAGGAAGGTATTTCTGAAAAATTCAAGTTAGAAGAACTTCCTAAAGGTGTGAAGATCACATATTTTGAACTAGATAATAAGTATATGCACGATGATACTATTAATACTGAACCACAGATCATTTCTAATGATAACACTAAAGACAATGCTATTAATACTATTGGCATTATATATGTTTTTGATGTTGATGTCCAGATGTTTGAACATCATGAGAAGCAAGAGGAACAAGTGGAGAAGAAAACAAAAGAAAAGAGCTCTGATGAGTCACCAGTAAACGCACAGCCTACTGATACTCAAATTTTATCAGTAAGTGTAAATGTAAATATTAATGATAGTCAAAAGGAAAAGACTGATAAAAAAACTAAGGAGGAAGCACTGGTGAATGAACAAAATGCGAAAAACACAACCACCATTGGTCGAGGACACCACTGAAGAAGAGAAGACCAAGAAGGAGAAAACATAGAAAAAAAAAGTAAAGAAAAAGAAGATAAAGGAAAAGAAAATAATTGATGATGATGATGGTGACTCGATTAGCATTAAAGGACCTATTGATATGGACAATTTGAGTTCCTCCGAATTGATGGAGATTGCAATATCAATACAATCTAGATCTCAAAATAAGAGGATGAAGGAACAACTGAGAGAGATAGAGACAATCAAGATGATAGTTAATATTTTGTTCAGTCTCCTAGCGAAGACTAATATCGAAACTTTTGTTACTCCCATTGACAAACTTGGACATTTGGTTACCGATGCTAGAGATCAACTCAAGGATTTTAAAGATGCAACATACATATGAGTTAAAAATGATTACAAGAAGAAAAGGACATAACATCTGATGTCTGAGATCAATAAAGGTAAGGTAGAACTCACGGTTAATAAGGACCTATTGAAGGATGGACTAGACACCGAAGGAAAGATTTTGGCTAATATTTCAAAAATTTCACTATTTTTTGCTGACTTGAAGGAGAAAAGGGAAGATGCTAAAAAAGAACTTGAAATATTGAGTGAAACATTTAGACCCCTGAATGACTCAGCTATTATTTTTGGTAGATCAGTTATAGGCTTACATCATTAACCTGAGGTCTATGAACATGAGTAGGTCAAATGGGTAAGATTATTGAATGAGCTCCAGACTCAACTAATTCCTAAAATGGAAATTTTATAGCTAGTATACAAGGAGTCAGAGGCTATTTTTGCTACAATTGAGATAAGAACAGTTGATGTAATGGAGGAATTAGTAGGGCAAATAAAGACACATGTTGAGATTACCGACACACTTTTAGAGACATGTGATAATGATTTAAAATAGTTGAAGTTTCATTTCAGTAACACTTTTTCTAAAATTTCTTTGTAAAGACTTTATGCTTCTTATATCTATATATGCTCTAATGTAAATTTTATTGTCAAATATATATCTTTCATGTATTTTTACTTCCTTACTTGCCATTGTTATGAAAGGGTGAGTAATAGTTAAGATTCTGTCAAAATTTTGTATGTAATGTAAATGGGGAGTAATAGGAGTAATTCATAAGGGGGAGTACATGTCATGTAGTCAATTTTTGTATTGCACAATCAGTTGACTAAATTTATACTTAGTGTTTCCATTAATGCGAAATGGGGAAATTGTTGGAATTTCATCATTTGATCTTAACCAGTAATTGTTTCTTTGCTTGATGCAACCATTACATGTTTTTTCTGTTAAGAGATTAGAATGTTATATGATAAATATGTTGTATATTGCCATTGATAGCAACTATGTTTTGATAGTCATCTGAGTCCTACAGGTCAACTGGATGGGCTTGACTGGTAAGAAAAGACAATTTTTATCAGAACCGATAAAAGATAGACAATATTATATTTCGATAACCAGTAGAGGAAATTGATGTAGAATGGGATGATGTAGTTTTGTAGCAGCAATGAAGACTGGTAGATGAAGTTATGTTCATGACCATTGTATACACCTAAAAATGGTCCGAAGATAGTTAATTAAATACACAATTATTTGATTAATTGCCCTTCCCAATTAATCGAATTCACAAGCAATTTAATTAATTTCTCTATTCATCTACTAGTAAATAAATCTAAATTATTTATTTATGTATACACCTAAAAATGGTCTGAAGATAATTAATTAAATAAGCAATTATTTAATTAATCTCCCTTCCCAATTTAATTGAATTCTCTAAGTAATTTGATTAAATTTCCATTTTCATCTACTTATTAATAAATCTAAGGATTTATTTAATAGGTTCATTTCATTTCACCCCTTTAATTAATTAATTCAAATTAATTAATTCCCTTCAACAAATCATTTCTTCTAATCCTTTAATTAATTAAAACAAATCAAATTCATGAGTTGTTGAGATTAATTAGCCATTTTCATATTATTTGGATTTTTAAATTCAAATTCTCCTAACTTCTACCACTCCTAAACCTAACCATTCCTAAACCTAACCCATTCTAGTTACCACCATGTCCCCTTTCATCCAACATCTTCTAGAACCATGTGAGACTTGTCACTAAGTGTTCCCTTTCATCCTACTCCTTCTAGAAGCCTCTTGACACTTGTCACCATAGAGATGATAGATGTTCCCTTTAATCCAACCCTTTTGCCAACCTCCTCCAATTTAACCATTGATATCTTTAGATCAATCTTGACCATTGATTCTTGTGACCTCACCCCTAGCCTTGGAAAATCCTATAAATAGACCTCATTTTGGAGCTCAAAGGGTCCCAATTTCATATCATTTTGGCATCCGGTCTCATTCTCATCTTATGCATTGTTACTATAGGCATCTAGCTTATAGGTTGTCATCTTAGCAATGTTATCATCCTCATTTTAGCTTAAATCTTAGTTTAATTTTCTTATCATGTAGCTTAATCATTCTATTCTTGCTAGATCATGCATTTTCATCATTCAATTCCTCCATCTACGTGTAGTCAAGTCACTAGAATTTTCATAATCAGATCTGAGAGTACTTTTCATACTCGCATTTACTAGAAAGCAATAAGTTGATTAGCTATAATTTTGTATTTCATTGTTTCAATTTACTAACCATTGTTTGTAATGATTTATTGAGTGCATTGTGGTTGTAGGTACTCGTACACTTCATAGAGCACAAAAATTTATATAGTTCATCTCATCCCCCTTTGATTAATTAATTCTAAATTAATTAATGTCTCCCTATATTAATCAATTCTTCTAATCCCTAATTAAGGTTAAAAAACCCAAGTTTGTTGAGATTAATTACTATTTTCCAATTATTTGAATTTCTAAATTCAAATGAGCACATGGCTCCTAATTTTAACCACCTAACCTAACCATCCATAACTTAACCCATTCAATCTAATCTTGGGTCTAACTAACCCTATCCTATCATGCACATTCTAACCTCCTTATCCTAACCTCCCATGGTGTGGATATTCTCTCCTTGAGACACATGGAACTTTTGCCACATGTCACCTCCCTTGGAAACTTGACCTCTCATGAGCAAGGCTCCTTGACACTTGTCACCATAGAGATGACAAGTGTCCCTTCCTTCAAACTCTTTTCCAACTTCCTCAATCTTGGCCCTTGATATCTTCAGATCAAATCTGGACCATCGATTCTTGCCACCTCAGCTTTGGCCTTGGAATTCTTATAAATATCCCACATTTTGGAGCAATATAGATCCCATCTCATATCAATTTAGGCATCATTACTATAGGCAATTTGCATTTCAATTATCTAGTAATTAGCTTTTGGATTTATCATAACATGTTAATCTAGTTTCTTAAATCATGCATTTGATATCATCTCCATAGTCAATCATGATCAAATAGCTACTCAAATCTTGAGTTGCCACTTTGGAGTTCATTGCTCTACTGAGAGCCCATCAATCCAACACCTTCAAGGTCCTCAAGAATAGAGGAAAATGGGACATTTCAAGGAAGGCTTGTGGTTTGCATTCCTAATCTAGTTTTCAATTAAGTTTTTCAATTACATTTTTATTGTCTCATTATATGTGTATGCCTCTTATATACAACATTTTTAGCATCACATTAATTGGCGCCCACCTTGGAGCCTAGCTCCTTTTATCTTTAACAAGTTTGCTTGCAGGAAATTTCATTGACAGGTTGATTAGCTCTTTTGGAGTGCAAATTAGCTCTCTTGGGCTCTCGAATCGAGTTCTTGGTCTCTATTGTGGCGCTCCAGCACCTCAAATGGCATTTTTGGGAGACTTCTCAACTATGTTTTCATGTTTTTCTATACTTTATCATTTTTTAGTCTGTACTTTAGCATTTTTGGTATGTATGGTGGCATTTTTGGTATTTTTGTCTACCTTTTTAGTCTATTTGACAACATTTCTGGTGTGTAGAGCAATGTTTCTGGTGTGTATAGTAGCGTTCTTGGCACATATGATGGCGTTCTTGGTCAATTTGATGGTGTTTTCAGGTTTTTATTGATTTTGCAAATATTGTATGTTGCATTCCTCATTTCTGCTTCTGGACTGTCACTTTCCTAAACCTAATTTATAAATTGTTGGTTTTCCAGGTACTTATTTCACTATGAAAGACTAGAGTCACAAACTATTTCACCATCAAAGAATGCAATATAAACTACTAACATTGTTTGCTGCCACGAGATTTTGCACTTATATTTGTTAAATTAGGCACATAAATTACAATGGAAATGAACAAACATGTCTTATGTGTTTTAATGATAGGTGAGTATGCTCTCACCTTTCTTAGGTGATTAGAAAGCCAAACTCATCCTTTGCTTTCAATAGTGCATATCTTTAGTGGACCTGCCCTCTCGAGGAGTAATAACTTTTAGCCATTAAGGCCGGTGAGAGGGGAATGACTAATGCAAAGTACTCCAACCCACTATAAAATAAACATGATTTGATAAAAATCAAGTTAACTGCAGTGCTCGAGAATAGCTCTCCTCTGTACCTTTGGGTATATCAAACCTTGGTTTTCAAGGCTAGGAGACCTCTTAATTGAGTTTATACCCTGACGTGCTAAACAGATCCCTTACTAGTTCCAAGTAAATTAGAAGCTACCTGGTTTACCTCCAAACATTATTTAATTCTTAGTGCATGGAGGGGGAATAAGCTCTCCTCAAGATACTCACCATATGTGCCTCTTGAGTGTATGTGCGAACTCTCCTTTTGAGACCTTATTACTAGGCTCACAACGTGACTCTAGTAGCTCTCGCAAAGGCAAAAACATGGGCACCCTTTAGGGGGTGACAAGGTTGTGTGAGCTGACAGGGTACCAAGTTGTGGGCTAAGAACTAGTAATGAAGCCAATCTCCTTAAGGATAGACAGATTGATGTGTTTTCAAATTGTTCAAAACCCGTGAAAAATTGGGCTTTCTTTAAAGCTTCTTGAACATACACTTTATGTGTCCTTTGAGACAAAAATACAATCTGAATTCTGTGTTTATAAGTCAACTCAAGATATCATCCATTGAAATACAAAAAACATTGAAAAATCAAACTTCAAATGGTCAAGTTCACAAGTTTCACAGTAGATTAGCTCTTTCAGTCAAAACAGTCACATCTACGGTCCAAACAGTTGCATTGACAGTCCAAACATTAGCTCTCTTGCTCTTAACATTAACTTTATCAATCCAAACAATTGCATTCACAGTCCAAACATTAGCACTATCAATTCATCAGCTCATCAAAAGATCTCAAAAGAATCAAATAAATAAATAAATAAATAAAAATTTAAATCATCAAAAATCAAATCATCAAAATTGAAATATCATCAAAATCGAAAAAATCATCAAAATTGAAAAATCGTTAAAATTTAAAAAATTAAAAAAAATACCCCATAGTGGTGGCCAACGTGCCACCTATGGCGCCTCCCATAGCATCGGCAGCGCCCAGTGCGCCACCCGTGGTGCCTCCCACAGCATTGGCAGCGCTTGCGGTGGCGCCCGCAACGCCTTTCGTAGTGCTGACGACAGCCGCAGTGGCGCCTACGGTGCCTCCCGCGGCAGCACCTACAGCACCTCCCACGGCGCCTACAGTGGCTACCTTCCTCTGCCACCATCGTCGAGCCTCCACCATTGCCATTTTCCCCCCAAAATGCCAAAAATTCAAAAAACAATGCATATGTAAATAGAGATTTTTTTTTTGGATGCAAAGCAATTTTTTAAAAAATCCAAAAAACCCATTTCTTGAATTGAAAAACCCATTACAAATATATAATTTTTTTCCCAGCCCATTAGGCAAAAACGCTAAAAAATGATTTTTTTATGCAAGTAGCTAAAATTTTCAAAAATCAACTAAAATTAAACAAAGCTAGGTTTTCTCAAAGTATGTACCGACGGACTGTATGCCAGAGGACGCTCGTATTGTCGAACTTGCTCAAACATATGCTAGTGATATGGGATCACTATTTCCTTTCTCCAGAACAATTTTTCTCAAATAGCTGCAATGCACAAATGAGGAGTGGTAAAAGGAATGCACCATTTTAAAATCGTAATGGGGCATTTAAGTGGGATTTTTATTCCAATTATTTTTAATCATCTAATCAACTAATCAGCCTAGCAGGGTAACATTTTCAAATTTCTTATCGGGAAATGAATCAGATTGACTCTAAAAATCTCTTAAGATTGGAAAATCATAAAAAATCTTAAAATCGAAAGATTTTCAAAAATTGCAAAAAAATAAAAATAAAATTTCAAAAAATTTTAAAAAATTCAAAAATTATCTGATTCATCTCCCGAGGGGGCATCCTCACATCAATTTTTATCAATCAAAGTCCAAGGCATCATATCAAGATTTATCATCGCCAAAATCGAAACTGCATCATATCGAGATTTATCATCTCCAAGATCGAAATAGCATGATATCAAGATTTATCATCTCCAAATCAAATCAGTATCATATCGAAACCAAATATGCATCAAATCAAGATCGAATCTACATCCTACGAAAATCAATATTAGCAACATCATCAATCAAGTTTTCTTTGAACCAACGCATCGTCACACATCGCTTGAAAGAGGGGCAAAATGTATACACCTAAAAAATGATCTGAAGATAGTTAATTAAATACGCAGTTATTTGATTAATTCCCCTTCCCAATTAATTGAATTCACAAAAAATTTAATTAATTTCTCTATTCATCTACTAGTAAATAAATCTAAATGATTTATTTATATAGTTCATCTCATCCCCATTTGATTAATTTATTCTAAATTAATTAATGTCTCCCCATATTAATCAATTTTTGTAATCCCTAATTAAGATTAACAAACCCTAGTTTGTTGAGATTAATTACTATTTTCCAATTATTTGAATTTCTAAATTCAAATGAGCACATGGCTCCTAACTTTAACCACCTAGCCTAACCATCCCCTAACTTAACCCATTCAATCTAATCTTGGGTCTAACTAACCCTATCCTATCTTGCACATTCTAACCTCCTTATCCTAACCTCCCATGGTGTGGATATTCTCTCCTTGAGACACATGGCACTTTTGCCACATGTCTCCTCCCTTGGACACTTGCCCTCTCATGAGCAAGGCTCCTTGACACTTGTCACCATAGAGATGACAAGTGTCCCTTCCTTCAACCCCTTCTCCAACTTCCTCAATCTTGGTCATTGATATCTTCAGATCAAATCTGGACCGTCGATTCCTGCCACCTCAGCTTTGGCCTTGGAATTCCTATAAATATCCTCCATTTTGGAGAAATATGGATCCCATCTCATATCAATTTATGCATCATTACCATAGACAATTTTCATTTCAATTATCTAGTAATTAGCTTTTCGATTTGTCATAGCATGTTAATCTAGTTTGTTAAATCATGCATTTCATATCATCTCCATAGTCAATCATGATCAAATAGCTACTCAACTCTTGAGTTTCCACTCTAGAGGTCATTGCTCCATTGAGAGGCCGTCAATCCAACACCTTCAAGGTCCTCAAGAATAGAGGAAAATGGGACATTTCAAGGAAGGCTTGTGATTTGCATTTCTAATCTAGTTTTCAATTAAGCTTTTCAATTACATTTTTATTGTCTCATTATATGTGTATGCCTCTTATATACCACATTTTTAGCATCACAACCGCATATGGTGATTCGATCAGGTGAATGAGATTTGATTGACAGAGCAGCTATTATGACTGAGACTTAACCAATAGTGATGAAAATCACTGAGATCGGTCAAATGACATATAATTTGTTTTGTTATGTCGGTGGTGAACATAACTAAGGCATGCAATGCAATATTGTCTAGATACATTGAACCTAGGGATTTTTTCCAAGGTTCTAGCTAACCTAATAATATTTTAAAGATGTGTGATGAGGTATAAAGGTATATATGAGTATGAGCTTGAATATGTGAGAGATCATTAGCAAATTTAGTATTTCTAATAGTGTGATGATCATAGGAGTTCTGAGATGAAGTATATGCGATTTTCTAATGTTTTGAAGGAATCTTATTAGACACTGATAGTTTTATATTGAGATCATTTGTACTTGTTGTCTCCCTAACAGTTGCAACAAGAAAATCCTCTCACAATGTCAATCCTAACAGGGTGCAGTCGGATCCTAGCAGGTTTGATCATTGAATCCTCTATCCAGGTGACACATTAACTTGTGTTTGCAAATCTTGATAACTTGGGTAGCTCCTAACAGGGCTAGTCCTCATAGGACTTATTTTACAACTCTTAACTGGGCTTAGACACTTCTAATAGGGTGTGTCCCTAATCGGGTGTTGTGGACCTTAACCGACCAGATCTCTATACTGCAAATAGTGGATCTTTGTGGGTACCAACTCCTACCATGGTTTTTCCCATTTGGGTTTTCCATGTATAACCTCTTTTGTGATATGGTTTATGCTTGATGTGGTGATTTCTTACTTCATATTATTTCTTATATGTCTATTGACTTTTAAGTTGGTGAAATTTGACTAGCTGAAAATTTATAAGATCTCCTAAAATCTAGAACTTGTATTATAACTCCTAGATATTTTAAACCACTCTCAAAAATCTTGTCAATGTATACATGAAATATAACTTAAAGTATAAGAAAGGAGAAAGATATTTTGAAATGTGACATACATAAATGTTATATTTCATGTATATTGAAGTCATATTTTATATAAAAAATATTAATTTAAAATGAAAGAGGATCTCATTTTGTTTTTTTAAAAAGGACCTCATTTTTTTTTTGAAATAGGATCTCGTTTATGAAATTGGATGCCATTTTGTTTTTCAAATTGGATCTCATTTAGTTTATGATAAGAAAGAAAGCTTAATTTTACTAGTTTAGTTTTGTTCTCAATAGTTGGTCAAAGCAAATGATGCAATCTTTTTTATGCAAAGGCATTTAATTTTCTTCCCAAGGATGTTTTAAGCCCTGATAGTTAGGGCACATAAACTTTGTAAGTTGTTTAAGATCCCTGTATTTTCAAACTTATTTAATACATGAGTTTAGAAAACACATTAGGTGCATTCTAATGGCTATATAGTGGAAAACCTTGTGTTTGTGATACTTTAGTTTTAAATACCTATCTCTCTATGTAAGTGGTGATGGAAAAACTAGTTCTATTTTGGAGGATTGTTCTATATTTATTTTTTTGTTACTTTCTGAAGATGGGTACTTTATTTGATGCGGCATGAAATAGAAAAATATAAATAATATTAATCAACATAGAAATTTTTTTGGGTTGTTCAATTCCAACAATGTAAGATAAGACATTATTAAAGTTACATTCCAAAAGGCAAAAATGCCAAAATAATAATAACTTAAATCCATTATAACAAGGCTATGCAAATACTATAATCCATATAAGAAAACCATCGTTAAAACATTACTCAAATATTTTAAAAGAAAAGATTGAGTAGTGAAAATTTTCATGTATCTTGGCAACTTACGTTACATGAGAACAAAGAGTTTGAATGTTTTTTCTACATGATTGTTACAACTCCCATTATAAAAAATCAGAAATGCAACCATAATAGTATTCAAATATTCAAGCATAAAGATTACCACTACTTTAGCAAAGAGAACCTTCTAGAAAAAGGCATCAAAATCAAGAACTATGTGAATGATATATAAGTTAGGATTTTTAATATAAGTAACCATTTCTCCTAAATTGTAAAGCTAATTCATTTCCAAATAAAGTCTTTATCACTAGTACATTTGGGCTTAAATTTCAATGACATTTCGTTGAGAGTTCAACTACAATTCGTTGGACTGCCAATGAGAAAAGCCGTCGAAAAATTGTAGTTAGACAATCTGACAGTGCTCAAGACCATTGTAATTTCAATGGAGTCGAAGAATCTTCTGATGATGACCATGACTATGTTTAGTCATCAATAAACTCAATAAATCATCAGAATTCCAATGCCTTACAAGGAATGTTCCAATGACTAAGGCATCGAAATAAATTGGAATTTTGACAACCCCCTCACTGCCTAGCTATCGATAAAACTTGATAAGTCATCAGAATTCCAATGGCAACCAGGTCATCCACATAGATGAGGATGATGTATGTGCAATGGTTCAAGCATCTAAATTCAAATGGCCCCTTCACTATGTAGCTATCAAAATTTTGATGGCAACGAGGAATCCACACTGACTAGCATGTTGTATATGCGATGGATTGGGTGTTTGAATTCAGATGACTCCATCACGGTTTAGCCATCAGAAGTCTAACACCTATGAGGGAATCTACACCGATGAGGATGTTGTATGTGTGATGGTTTGGGCATCGAGAAAAATCGATAAGTCATCGGAATAAATTGGGTGGCCATTGGAATTCCAACACCCCCTCACTGCTTAGCCATCAACAAAACTCATTAGTCATCAAAATAAATTGGGTGGGCATTGGAATTATGATGCCTCCTCACTGCTTATCCGATGAGGATGCTGTCGGACATAGAACATCCTCGTCAAACACTTGGTGGATGGAAAGGTTTGCACTTATTGACCAATATGATTATACTAAGGATTCATTAGTCTGTACCAACCAACCAAATGACAATAAAAACAATTTGACAATCTAATCATGCAAAGATTGAGGCATCAAATGCTTGGTGGATAGAAACATTTGAACTGATTGACCAATACGATAATACTAAAGATTCATTATTTTTTATCAACCAACCAAATGAAAATTTTGATAATTTGATAATCTAATCCTTCCACTCTAAGATTAGCCTCAAAAAATGATGTATGATTGAAAAATTGTGTCCCATGTTAAGTTCTTCAATTCCATCAATAGCCACCCATAGGTGGCATACCATAAGTTGACATGGGAGGCATTCCCATTCCACTTTACCTAGTTGAAAGAAACCTCCCATGCCAACTCCCATGCTAGGAATTGGAGGTGCAAGCAAAGCAAAGGGGAAGAAGCTGAGCATTCATATTATGTAAACAAAATAGGTACATATTTATTTCTGCAAAAGATTTAAAATGTTTATTAAAGAGAAACTTAAAATATTCATAGAATCATTAGAGTATATCAAGAACCTAAAGTAGGTATGGAAACACAAAGTCAATCACATTATTCATTCAAGTAAGTTCCAAAGCCACATCTAGTCTAATCAAGTCATAGCATATGAACAAGCATGAAACAAAGCATTCTTTCTTTCCCTACAGTTCCAAATGCAAAAGTAAGCTCCATTTCAATGCCCCAATCCAAAATGAAAATTCAAAATATAATTTAGCCTGTGAGAGAGAACAACCAACTATATGTTTTACCAGTTGTATACCTGTTCCACAAAATACACTAACAATTCCTCTGCAAGTTCACAATCACCTAATTGAGAACTAGTTTCCATTGCATCCTTGTAAAGATTATCCATTTTAGACAGTGCAATATGATAGCACATAATTTTTTTATAATTTCATTAAAAAACCTATTTGTCTATAATTTCTTTAATTATGCTCTTAAAAATGCACATGCTATTTTCTATAATTTCTTTAATTATGCTCTTAAAATGCTATATTCTATAAACAAAACAAACACATATTTATTTGAATTTTTAAAAACCGTTAGTAGAGAAGAACAAGTGCTCCTTGAGGCTAAATTAAGAAAAATGCATACCTGTTGAGAAACAAGATCTTTCTCTTCTTTCTCCTTGGATTTCTCTTCTTTGATAATCTTTAACTCATTCCACAAAATACCTATTCCACAAAATACACTAGCAATTCCTCTGCAAGTTCATGATCACCCAATTGAGAACTAGTTTCCATTGCATCCTTGTAAAGATTATCCTTTTTAGATATTGTAATATGTTAGCACATAATTTTTTTATAATTTCTTTGAAAATGCTACATTTCTATAATTAACTTAATTATGCTCTTAAAATGCTATATTCTGTAAACAAAACAGGCACATATTTATTTAAATTTTAAAAAATAATCAGTAGAGTAGAACAAGTGCTCCTTGAGGCTCAATTAAGAAAAATGCATACCTGTTGAGAAACAAGATCTTTCTCTTATTTCTCCTTGGATTTCTCTTCTTGGACAACCTCTAACTTGTCACAAGCTTATAAAATTTTGTTGTATATTCTCGAATGAACTTAATAAAGAAATTCTTTGAATATTAGCTATTTAATTGTATAGAAGATTTAAATTTTTTATTAAAGAGAAACTTAAAATATTCACAGAATCATTAGAGTGTATCAAGAACTTGAAGTAGGTATGGAAACACAAAGTCAATCATATTATTCATCCAGGTAAGTTCCAAAGCCTCATCTAGTCTGATCAAGTCATAGAATATGAACAAGCATAAAGCAAAGCATTCTTTCTTGCCCTGTAGTTCCGAATTGCAAAAGTAAGCCCCATTTCAATGCCCCAATCCAATATCAAATTTCAAAATATACTTGTTAGGAATCCCACAAATACTAAGAGGGTGGGGTGAATTAGTATCTAACTAGTATTTAATATTTCTTGAATTAAAACATGTAGAAAATTTTATAATAGTGTACTGGTATGAAAGAAATAATGCAATAAATAGAATTAAGAACATCCACATGAAAAGCACACCATAACACAAGGTTTTAACGAGGAAACCCGATGTGGGAAAAATATCGGTGGGATTTGTGACCCACAATATTTACTCACTAGTCAATAAGAGAATATTATCTACAATAGGGGCCTGCACATGCAGGAAGGCCAACTGCCTAGAGCTCACTGCTCAATGGGAAGTCTCACTGACTTACAATGAGGATTATACAAATCCAATATCTTGTACTACTTTACATTAGCATCTATAATGCCTGATCCAATACCCATTGCTGCTCTGCTTCTTACATAAACCCTTAGCCTATATTTCACATAATAGGTTTGCCTAATATTTTTCCTTAATGGTTCCTTACTCATTACCAAATGTCTACAATGATCTCTTTTATATATAAGAGTCCTTTTACAATTTTCCAAGTCGGCTTACAAATTTTTTACAATAATAAACAAAATATAATATAATAAAATCCTGTTGGCCTCTGTGCTGGTATACTTCTTTTCTTTGTGTCGGTGTAGAGTGTGATCTACTGATGCCAGTATAATACCTTTGTCAGAGCCATAGGATTGCAAGGTTGCCATCAATGACAAAACCTTCAATCAAATACAATGTCTCATTGGAGTGTGCATATGCCAACAATCTCCCCCTTTGGCATTGATGGCAACACTCATGAGAAATTTCAAAAAAAATTTATCCAAAAATGTGAAGTCCAAAAATGTTACCAAAAATTAGTGTGCTCCCCCTGAGCATATGATTCTTGTGATATTGAATTTTCTCATCCCACTACTCCTCCTTTGGCATCAATGACAAAGGTTGTCAAGATGTCAATAGAGTTTGTAGTTTCAACCTTGTAACTAGGTGGTTACAATTTGTAAAAGATCTCCCAAAATCAAGTTTATACTGTCCATAAACTTCTTGCTATCCTTTATTGTTGTCTCTATTCTCTTCACTATACTGGTGAGATGCTGTAAATGCTCTGCCGATGTTTTCTGTCCCTATATTAGTGCTTCAGATACTTCCTTCCATAGTGATGCTAGATAGTCCAATCTTAGACCTAGTTTTGATCTCAAATGTTTTGCCTTATTCACTATTCTTTCTCTCTCTCTTTCCAATTTAAGTAAATCTTCTTCAAAATTTGTTATCTTCTCCTCAAAAACTAATAGTGTATCAGGTGAGTTAACAAAATTATCTGCAAGTTTATTGATCTTATCCTATACCTTGCTCATCTTTTTGTCTATATCTACAGTAAAAAAGTTTGTCTTATAGGTGTCTTTGTACAGAGTTTTCTACTTTTTCAATAAATTACACAATTCAGGTAGAAGTGTGTCAAAATCTCTGTTACACTTTTATTTGCTCATCAAAGAATTTCTATTTTTCAATTTCTACTTTATCCTTCAATGACTCTTCCTTTATTTTCTCAATGTTTCCTGTGATATATTTACATAGTGTATCAAGTTGTCCTAGAGAATCTTTATTGTCTATATTACAGTTAGGAGCAATTACCTTCAAAATTGGTATGGTATCATCAATTGCTTTGTAAGCTTGTGAGCTACAATCTATTATCTTTTTGATTGAATCTAATAGTACCTCAGTCACATTGGTTGATTTGAAGCCTGATGATGAACCAGCAATTTGAGTACTGGTGGAAATAACCAAGCTTGTATTGACCTCTGGTAGGTTTGTTTGTGTCTGCATTTCTTTAAGAAATGGTTTTTCTATTTCTCCAGTTGTCGATGGCACTATTTCCTTATGTTCCTATTCCTGAGCATTTTGCTCTATTTGTTGCATTGTCTCAGTTTGAGTCTCTACCTTTTTCTCTTTGTCTTCTGCCGGTTTCTCCTATGTGTTTTCAGTTTGCTCAGCTACTGGAGGCTCAGTAGCCATGTCAGTCTTATCAGCTATATCTTTGTCTACCACTATGTTGATCTTTTGAGTATCAACATCCATAGTATATAAGACTTCAAGATTAGTATTACCATCCTCTACATCCATATTCTCAGCTACCTGTTGATCTTCTATAGCTGTTGTTTTTACTGCTGGAGTAATCAAAGGAGGTGGGGGTAAGTTGTCTCTAACCTTGATACTTGGTGGTCCACCAACTTTACCTTTACCCTTGTCTCTATCTTTCTGATAAAATTTTATGGGTTTGGGGTTCATGTATTCTTCTTGTTTTTCTTTTTCAACTAAGAATATATCCCATCCATTTTCTATTTCCTTAGTCACCTCATTAATTCTTCCAACCGTTAAAGCAATGTGCCGATGTGTAGTAGAAAATACTGACTGGTTGGCTTGAGCAATTAGGTCATCAATTTCTTTGGGTGAGTTTATTGGATAAACAACAAGTAGCTTTTCAATCTTTATTTTCTTGTCCAATTCTATTACTGCTCGTCTTCTTGCTTCCAGTCTCTTAAATAGTTCATCTAGAATTTCATTTACTACTTCCATCAAAAACTTCTTATACATATTGATATGCAATATAACACTATTTTCAACTTGTTCTTTTTCATCAGCTATTAAAGTGTCATATATTTTCTCTATATTTTTCAATTTACCTTCCTCTATAATTTCATTCAGTAGTATATCAAGAGGGGCCAAGTCTTTGTTTGTCCAATTCTTTTTTTTGGGTGTAAGTTTCTTCTTCTTTGGTGCAGCCTTTCTTACCAGAGATCTCACTTCTTGTTGTTTTTGTCTTGTCCTCCTAGGTGAGGGTGTGGTTGCCAGTGCGGGATCTCTTTTCCTTACAACTCTTTTGAAAGTTGCAGGCATGTCACTCCCCAAAGAAGCACCTGCTGGTGATAGGTGAGTTTCTGGTTGTGGAGCTGCTAACTCATCCTCTGTTATACCGGTTTTCTTCAACACATCTTCTTTGATGGCCTTTTCTTGTCTGGAACCTTTCCTTACAACTACCTCAACCTTTTTCACTCTTTTCTTTGATTGTATTTGGCTTTCAATAGTTTATGCACTACCAAATATTTCTTCCTTAGGTTCTCTGGGGGCTTCTAGAAGTGCTTTAGAATATGTTTTAATTATATGATCATCTATTTCATAGCCCGTCTTGGTTACCCAAACTGTCCTAGGGATGACTGCTTCCATCCAGATTTCATCCTTCTTGATTACAAAGCATATTTCATCTTTGTATTTGTGGACAATCTTTTGTGATAACCTGATTCTTTTCTTCATTTTGGCCTTTAATGCTTGAAAGAAGTCATGAATATTGTTTTCCTTGTTTTCTCCCATGTTATTGAATAGTTCTCTGTTAACTATTTACCTACCGGTATCTCATAACCAAGTTCTTTGTAGCCTATACCAAGAACCTATTTTGTTATATGTAGCATCAGACATACTAACAAATTTCCAAACCTGAAAGTTCCTTTCTTGTCCTTCTTAATCTTTCCAAGGTTGTCAATTAATTCATCCTTTAACCACTCACATATATCAATCTTTGCATTTTCTATGACCATGTCATAAGCACTCTTAATGCATAAAATTGAAACTGAATTGAGTCTATTTGCATGAGTAGCTTTATACCCTAATATCATGCTGATAAATCTCACATTAATGTATGTTACATCATTAACTCTTAGGGACTTTTTGTTGAAAGTTGCACCAGTTAGGTTTGTAACTAGGTCATTGGATACCTTCTTGGCTTTCTCTTGCCCTTTACTGGTGGTCGGTAACCCTGTGACAGCTTTCACAGCTTCCTTAGTGATTTTGTGGACTGCATCTAACCAGAAAAATTCACCATGTACCCTGCTTAAGACTATCCTAATCACATCCTTGGGGAATTCAAGAATGCTAAGGATCTCTGTAAATCTAAGGGTTTCAATGATCTTGTGTTCATCTTTTATATTGCCAGTTTTATCACATATCACAGTTTTAAACATGGTTTTAATCTCTTCATCTCCTAGTTCCTCAATGTTGTAGTGGATGTAAATTGTTGGGTCTTTAGCATAAAAAACTCCCTTGGGAATTTGAGAAAAAGCACCTAAGGTATCATCTTTCTTTGCTACCTTGGGAACTAATTGAAATATAGGCCTAGGTCTTTTTATCACTTCGATAACAGTAGGGTTTGCTATATATTCAATTGGAGAGGTAGATGCCATGATTAAATACCTTTACTGCCTTTAGGATGGATGAATTCTTGGAGTGTTCTTGTCTCTTTCTCGAAATGCCTTAGCTTGGAATCTTTACACTCTTCATAGGTTTGAAATCTCGGTGAAATGGAATGGAGCCAAAACCTCAATTTTATAGTGTCTTTTTGCCATCTACCACATTAAATGCATGCCGGTTAAGTATTCTCTTAACATTGTCTGTCGGTAAAAAGTAATATTCAACTTCTTATCTCTAACTGAGGGAATAATAGCACATGTGTCATTAGATTGCCAAACCCTCAAGGAAACTTTCTTCAATTAGATGAAGAACTTCCTGTCAGTGGAGCATTGCTCTGTCCTGCTGGTGAAGCATCACTCTATCCTTCTAGTGAAGCATCACTCTGTCCTTTTGGTGAAGCATTGGTTTTTTCTACCGGTGGAGGATTATTCCCAATATTTAGATCAGCTTTTCTAATCCATTGTTTTGAGAATTCTTCTTAACCTCTTCAACTTTTTCTTTACCTTTCAAGCTAGAAATTTTGTTGTCTACCAGTGTTCCTTTACTTCTACAAAATTTTGCAATATGCCCAATCTTGTTACATACATAACAAGTTACATTATTCTTCTGAATAGCTTTCCCATAACCTATGCTAGTTTGTGTTCTACATTGATTAGATAAATGTCCAAATCTTCCACAAACATAACATCTCACATTCATTCTGCAATTTTCAGAGTTGTGACCAACTTTGTTGCATTTAGACCATTGACCAGTGGGTGTGTTGATATTCTGATAATTTCTAGATCTACATTCATTTGCTCTATGACCATAGTTATTATAGTTAAAGAATTTTCCATTGAATTTATAAGCATTAGGTTGTCTTACCAGTTTGTTGTGATCCTGAGTATTTGCAGTACCAGAGCTTTCACCAGCTTCAAAACCAATTCCAAAAGTGTCACCTTTATGTTTTTGATTCTTTAGGAAGGTGCCAAGTTCCTTTGATCTTTTCTTGAATTTTTCTTTCTGTTGATTTGTAGTTTCTAGTTCTCTTTCTAAGACTTATTTTTGTCTCATCAGTTCATTTGAGTCATTCTGAGTATGCATCAGATCTGTCTTCAACATGTCATTTTCATAGCTAAGTCTTGTGTTCTCATTTGCTGCATCACTTAGTTTTCTAGTTAATTCTTTTTCATTCTTCTTCCTATCCTTAATCTTTTTGCAATATCTCATAGTCATATCTTGCATCTAATTCTTTGTTGTCATGTTCTCTTCTTTCAACTTGCTTATCATATCATTAAGTGATTCCTTTTCATCATTCTCATTTTGCAATTTGTCACAAAGTTCTCTTCTCTTATTTCTTGTAACAGTAAAATTTTCTTGAAGTGCTTGAATGATATCCCGAGCTGCCCTTAAATCATCTTCTAGTTTGATATTTTTCAATTTCTCTGCATCATAGTCTGTAAGAGCTCCTTCAAGTTGCTTCATCAGATTCTCCATCTTTACCAGTGTCAAGATCTTCCTCAAGCTGTTAGGCTTCTAAAAATAGAGGACCAGGCTTTGATACCAATTGTTAGGAATCCCACGGATACTAAGAGGGGGGGCTGAATCGGTATCTAACTAGCATTTAATATTTTTTGAATTAAAACATGCAGAAAATTTTATAATAGTATATCGGTATGCAAGAAGTAATGCAATAAACAAAATTAAGAACATCCACATGAAAAGCACACCATAACACAAGGTTTCAACAAGGAAACCTAGTGTGGGAAAAACCTCGGTGGGATTTGTGACCCACAATATTCACTCACTGGCCAATAAGAGAATATTACTTACAATAGGGGCCTGCACATGCAAGAAGGCCAACTACCTAGAGCTCACTACTCAATGGGAAGTCTCACTGACTTACAATGAGGATTATACAAATCCAATATCTTGTACTGCTTTACAATAGCATCTATAATGCCTGATCTAGTACCGATTGCTGCTCTGCTTCTTACATAAACCCTTAGCCTATATTTCACATAATAGGTCTGCCTAATATTATTCCTTAATGGTTCCTTACTCATTACCAAATGTCTACAATGATCTCTTTTATATATAAGAGTCATTTTACAATTTTCCAAGTCGGCTTACAAATTTTTTACAATAATAAACAAAATATAATATAATAAAATCTTGTCCGCCTCTATGCCGGTATACTTCTTTTCTTTGTGCCGGTGTCGGTGTCCTGAGTGCCAGTGTAGAGTGTGATTTGTTGATGCTGATATAATACCTTTGCCAGTGCCATAAGATTGCAAGGTTGCCATCAATGATAAAACCTTCAATCACATACAATGTCTCATTGGAGTGTGCATATGCCAACATACTTTACCCTATGAGAGAGAAAAACCAACTATATATTTTCCCAATTGTATACATTTTCCATAAAATACACCACCAATTCCTCTGCAAGTTCGAGATCACCCAATTGAGGTGAGGAGGCATCAGGATAATATATACCAATGAGAGAGCATAGCAAGTAGGAGTTGTACTCATCGACATAAGTTATACCAATCAAGGAGTAAAGTTCACGAGAATTGATGCATCAGAAAATACTATACTTATATGATCCATTGACATAGAGAACACTAGCGATAGTAGTGGAGAATTGTCTCAAGCTGATAGCCGACAAGGGTATTGGTAAGAATTATACTGATAAGAGTGGTGAAAACAAGAGTTCATTGGTATAGCTAAAGTGATTTGTATGTGTTACTTTGAGCCACCTCGATGGCCGAAGAAATCATCGGTGAAACATAAACTGATAGAACATACTCTATTGGGAAGACTTTTCTTATTGGCATGTTTCATTTCAGATTTCCTTGAAACTCAAGGAAGGAGTAGACTCATTGAGTAGAGAAAATATACTATTGAGAAGACTCATGAAGATGAAGCCAGTTGCATCAGTATAGCCAAAGTGATCAGTATGTGTTATTTTGAGCCACTCTGACACCTAAAGAAATCATCAGTGAAACATATACTGATGGAACATACTCTACCAAGAGGACTTTTCTTATCAGTATGTTTCATTTTGGATTACCCTGATACCCATTGAAGTAGTAGACTCATTGAGCAGAGAAAAGACACTATCAGGAAGACTCATGGAGATGAAGTCGGTTGCATTGTTATAGCCAAAGTGATTGGTATGTGTTACTTTGAGCCACCCCAGTGCTTGAAGAAATCATTGGTGAAACATATACTGATGGAAAATACTCTATCAAGAAGACTTTGCTTATTGGTATGTTTCATTTTGGATTACCCTGATACCCGATGAAAGAGAATACTGATTGAGTGGAGAGAAGACACTATCGAGAAGATTCATGGCGATGAAGATGATTGCATCAGGAAGATGTATGCCGATGGTGAAGCCCATTGAGGAACTAATGCCTATCATGATAATCCTTAATGACCTCACCTGATGCCCAATGATAATATCAATTTGAGATATACTAATGAGGAGGAAAAGGAGTCATCAGCTTAGGGTATCCCGATAAAATAAAGTAAGATGTCAAAGTAGATAAAGTGTTGTTCAGAGAGAGGCAAAAGAAAAATATTCATCGGGGAGACATATGCCGATGATTTGTTGTCATATTAGAATTCAAAACCAAAATTTTTAAAAGTCTTCTATTTAATACTTGCAGTAGATATGCATCTATGGTTCGCACAAGGCAAATTTTATGAGAAGTTTATTATTGTAAAAGAATACATTGGAACTAGAAATTTCCTAGTCTAAATACTTTGTTGGTGAAAGAAGAATACATAGATAGAATATATTGTGCCTTTGAAAAATAGAGCAGATGATTATAATTATAGAAATGGAAGCTTCAAGTTCAAAAAGAAAGATGAGGGTGGCGAAGAGCCCTGACTCTAAGGAGAAGAAAGGAAATACTGAAGAGGTGCCTCTAGTCAAAAAGTTAAACCAAGACATGATAGACCAAATACAGGCACCCAACCCAAAATCCAAAAGGTCAAAGTAGCACCTGCTTGAGAGAGACCAATTAGAAGACAAGTATAGAGAGGTTGAAGATGTCTGGACCAAGGTAAGGGGACATGAACTATTTATGTTCCATTATTTGAGAAGGAGTAAGGAGATGCTAGTCTACAATCCTTGGATGAAAATTTTAGGTAAGCTAACAGTTCCCAATGTTTTTGTAAACATAAGATTGCTAGAGGTTTTGGTGAGGAATTATAATTTGGTGAAGAGGTGAATTCAACTCCCAAATGGGAAAGCATTTATTAGATTTTTTATGGGTACCATAAATGAGGTTTTCAATTTAGACCCCAGTCCTGATAAGCTCTTGTCCTTTGGGGAGTTGGAGGAAGAATACCTCAGAATGGACACTACATATACCGACTTGAAATTTTCCATTCACAAGAGGCAGGCAATAAAATTAACAGAGGAAGACAGACCGCCATTTAACATTGATTTGTTCAGACACTACTTGCAGTAAACATATATGTCATGTGAGAAAATAGGAGAGGTGGAGGTGCCTGATTTGGCAAGCATTGGGATGCTTGTGTTAGCCTCTTATATACAAATGTATGAATCTAGGCCTTTTGATAGTGAAACATATCTAGTGGAGAGGTTGTAAGAAGGTTTTTTAAACCTTAGGGATGATACTCATCCCAATTTCAAATTTTATTCACTATTGATGCATCTAGTGTTATTTTATGGATATGTAAAGGGTTTTTGGCTTGAGAGCTTAAAATTAAATACTAAGAACATGGAAGGTGAGGAGCAGCCCATCCAATTGTGGATATCTCTTTGAGATTCTTGATATATGAGATCCAACTATATTGAGTTTCAATAACTTATTGTGATTTCATTGTACCGAATGTATGAGATTTCATGTGAAGGGTCTATCTCTAATGAGATCAAGAGGTTCCTAAGACCCAGGGATTATGATGAAAGACACATTATTGATCATAACTAGGCAGACTGGTTTGTGAATAAGGATTTTACATGTTTTAGAGTATATGGATTTGAGGGGAGCCCCTACATGCTACCAAAACTAGTACCAGACATAATAGATTATCTAGAGATTGTGAAGCAATTGAGTGTACCCAATGCTAAACATTTTGCAGATATGCGTAAGCAAGCCTTCCTTCCTGGGATACCAAATTTTGGTGATTTCACCATAGTGTCAATGAAAGCTTATGAAATAATTGATAATAAGCTGATAGAAGAATACAATTTGTATGAGCATTATGCCAGGAAAAACTATGATTCTGAAGGATACATTCAATATTGCAATAAGAGCCAAAACTTGGGAGGTTATTTGCATGTCATTATTGAGGCTGGAGATATCTTCAGGAACATGGAGGATGTAGAGGCCAAAGAGGTAATTGATCAACTGAATAATGAACTAGCGGAAAAGAGATGGAGACTCGAGGAAATTGAAACTGAGGAGGAGGCATAAAGTGAATCTGATGAGAATGCAGATGTCTCTGGATGGCAAGTGCCAGAGAAGGAAGAAGAGCTAGACATGCAGGGCCAAATATAGACAACATTTGAAGTTCATATTGACTCTTAGTTAGAGGATTTTTTTTCTTTGTTGCTGATGATGTTTTTATTCATTCCAAAGAATTTAAAATATTCTTGTACAATTTGAAAGGGAAGAAATTGAGGGACTCTATTCCCAACATGACACCTGATAATGAGGTTGATTTGTTAAAGAAATTACAAGAGGAAATTGATTTAGAGATAACCACAATGACCCCTCAAAAGATGACACAACTTCTTACAAAGGTTGGGGTGGTTTTGTTTCCTGAATGGGAGTGTAGTGCTTCTTTTATCTTTGACAGTTTATTGCATTTAGAAAACAAGGAATTCAAGTTGAATATACAAGATGTAAATGATGTATTTATTGGTTCAAGATTTGATGAAGATGAGGAATCTTTGAGGTTATGGTCTTTGTACCCTCCCCACAAGAGACCAAAGATCATTGATGTTGACAAGACCCTTGGCCATATGATGAAACTAAAAGTTGGTGAAATCGATCCAATTATTTCTACTGATATTAGAGTCAGAATTTCAAAATTCAGTAAAGCACAGATGGTCAGAGTAGTGAGGGAGAGAAACCAGTACAAGGCGTTGTATGAAGAATCACTAAGGAGAAGTGGGTAAGAGGTACCAATGGTTCTTACTCTGGATAGCTCTCAATGGAAGAAAAAATGTGAGGAGTTGCAACAAGGACATAAAAGGATATTAAAACAGATGCAAAGTGTGAGGGCAGATACTGCTGGTGTATTACTAACTAAAATATTTGAGTTTTTACAAGGATTTCTGAAAGAATTCTAGACAATATTTCAAAAGAAAATAGACAATGTAGTTTCACACACAACAAAATTTCAAACAGATTGGGAACAAGGTTGCATGATAAAGTAATATCCAAAGTGGAAACAAAAGAAATTGAAAAAATAAAAAGGTTGCTAGCTAAACACAATAAATTTGATGAACAATTACAATTTGAATATGACAAATTCAAAGACACTGTTCGTCATGGTTTCCCATAGTTAATTGATCAGAAGGGTGAGGTAAAGGATAAAGATGTATGGATCTCAGAATGTTGTAGTCATCTAAATGCTGCCCTTGATATTGCCCAAATTGATAGAATTGAATTGAAAGAGACTATGAAATAGACGGAAAACTTTATCACGCTAGAAGTAATTGTCTGGGATATCATCCACGATGCAGACACATTTAAGTCATAGAAGTACTTGTAGCATATCCATAACTGTGGAAAGATGTTGCAAGACCAAACTCGATATCTAAGTTGGAGCCCAAAGTCATGTTTTTCTATGTTTTTATAATATGTTCATATTGTAAAGACAATTTTTAGGAAGTTAGTTTTTAGTTTTTTTCTTTAGTTTTAGTTTTAATGAAATGGTATGCCCTTTCACTTTCAAACTAAATCATCATCTATAAATGGAGGATCTTTAGAACCGGTGGGGGAGATAGCTCAAGTTTTATGATCTTATCAAGACAATTTTATACAACATTTATGTAGTTTTCTTTTAGGAAATATCAAAGTTGATGGATGATACATATTGAAATCAACTAGTTTGATTATCTATTTTCACTATAAATTTCAAGTGTTCTTCATTTTGAATGGTATATTATTTTCAATTTATTGATTAGTTCCATGTGATAAATCTATTTTATTAGATTGTGTTGATTTTCTATCTTATGCTATTGCAATTGAGACTAATTTCCAATTTGAGCATTAGTTTGAAAGGTTGGTTAGAAAGTTTCAAATTTTCTTATTTGTCTTTCAGAGCAGAGTGAAAATTCAATAAGACTAACTACATTTTATATTTCAGTTACAATCCATATAGATGCTTTTGATGTGATGGTTTTGTTTTGAAAACAAGTTATTAAAACTATCTCCATGGTTATACATGGGATCTTTCAATTTGAAATAGTATAAAATTAGTAAGGGATGAAGACATTGGTCTGTTGTTGATCTAATATAATTAAATCAAGTATTTTCAGAAGCAAGCTTCATCAAGGAACCATACTTTTAATTTATACAGGCACAACTTCATAAACATTTACAAGTAAGAAAATTTTCATAATTTTCAGCAAGCAATAAATATAACCAGATAGAATTCAAGAATCATTTGTCTCCTCAAAAATTTTCTTTAGATAAGCCTTTAACTAGAATTCAAGAAGTTCATATTTCTCAACCTAATTGAAATTGAAGATCATTACAAAACTATTCAAATGCTAAATTACATCCCACCTTAACTTAAATGAAAGAACCAATAGAGAAGTTCCTCTCACCCTCTGAGCAAGCCCTATCTGATCAAAGTTATCATGCATATCTATAGATTCTCAAATCCTATCATAATATTCCTCTTGTACATAAATTTCATTGAAAGATTCATTAACAATAGCTACATTGTTGATCTGTACTACAACCATGTACAACTTCACAAGATGAAGATGTCCAACATGGATAACAAATACAACAAAATAAAAGATCATCATGAAATTTTTCCAAACAAAATAGCTACTAAAGAGAACATCTAGAAAAACTTAATACCCAAGTGAAAGACATCTCGATAATCCTAGAAAAAGTAACAGAAAAAAAGATTTTAGAGCCATACCTTACGCATGATGTCAACCACTAGTGTGTGGTCTACCCTAAGGGAAAGGACATTCAAGAGGTCATTAATAAGATCTGGGTGCTCTTGTAAATAAAACTGTACAACTTTGTAGTACAATTCAACCTTGGCCATTTTAACTACAACATATTTGAATTACATATGATCCCATGCCTCTGGAGAATGGTTCATGATAGCAGTGGCAACATTATCATATTCATCATCTTGAATATATAAATATGTAAGTTCCTTCCAGTGTTGTTGCTCATCACAAACATGAATATGAGTTCATCAAAGTGGCCCCTCTTTTGATAGTAATCAATGACCTCTTCCAAGTCATCCACTTGGAACAAAAAATAAATGTCAGAATCACAAAAAATATAAATGTCTCACCTTCACAATTACACATAACACTGTAGATGAACACTCCCAGATTATAATGAAAAAGAAATTAAAAAACAAACCACTTACTTGTGGTGTTGTTATTCATGTTGGCTCTATTGGACCCTGCAATTCAGATTCAATTTACATTACTCAATAAGATTAACTCAGCATAATGAAATATTGAAAAGTGTGTTATCTTATTGAGCTTTGCCTGGTTTCGAGAATAGTTTAATATTCTCTACTTAATAGAGCCAACTGCATGAAGGTGGAAGCTAATTTGGCCCCTCCCCCCATCCCTAACATCACTCTAAATTCCCTATTAACATCTAACATTCATTCATTGTTTCATCCATTAACAATATATAACACTCATTCACTATCACATAATGTTCAATAACACATAACATTCATTAACACTCATTAACATGCAACATTCATCAATATTAATTAACACATATCACTCATGAACATTCATTAGCACATAATTACATTCATTAACACATAAAAATTAGTCATTATCAAATAATGTAGATTACAATCAATTTTTTTAATTTTTTTTTGAAGCTATGAAAAGTCTAAGTGAACCATTGTTTTCTTCATCACTTCCCCCCTCTTTAGTTGTTCTTCCCTCTCCTCGTGATATCGATGTATGCCTAGTCCTCTTCTGAGGATGAGGACACCAATGCAAAGGGGGGTACTCTGAAATAACAAATAAATGGGTTAAATTCAAATCATTTTTTATTTTTGTTACAAGTATTTCATTAATCTAAAGAACATAACTATGGTGCTCTTTACCTGATGGCGCCACATCATCTTCAAAATAATTTTGTCTAGCCTCAACCTCAACATATTGAACACCCTCTAGATCGTCTGGAGTTGAAATGCAAAAGGTTACATTAATCAATACACCAATTGCAATTAAATATATTTAAATGAATAACAATGGTCCTCTTTACCTAATTGGGGAACATGACATTCCTGATGTTGTCTACCTAGATCATGCTCGACTTGGTCACCACTGACTACATGCTCTAAAATATTAACAAAAAAGGTAAGATTAATTTCTACACCAATTACAATTTAAGATATTTATTTGTATTAATAATTACAAAAAAAATTGATTAGCAAATGAATACCTCCACTACTGGGATGTACATTCGGACCTTCATGTGGAGGTTGTATTCCATGATTATCAGGCTACATTCCAATGTCATATGCATTGTTATAATTGCTTGCTTAATTAAAATAAATAAATTCACTTTATGTTGAAACTTAACATCAAATAGATTATTGGTAAGGTATTCAATTTGAAATTATTTTCATATAGCTTATTTACATGTCTAACAAATGCACCTGAATCTCATGTTTTCCAACTCAATTCTCATACTCATTCAACCACGACTGTATAACCCTATTGCTAGGCAATTATCTTGTCATATTATGTGGGCGCTCTACTGAATTTAGATCCCTGCATTTTTTCTTAGTATCATGAATTGTTCTTGTATTGTTTGCTAAAGAAAAATTGTTTGCAATTTATAAATATTTTAATGCGATATTTCATTTATTGATTCTTACAATTTGTGTGACAAGTTTCATATAAGCACCAGAGCTGAGTTTATGTTGCCTGTGCTTTTCTTGTTTTTCCTTGGTTGTCTTTGACGTGTCACTCAGTCTATGAAAAGTTTGAAATATGTTAGATTATATAAATATAAATAGTAATTAGTCCATAATTACATTCTTAATAGTATCACATACCTTCTTCTGGCGCCTAGTGGTGGATTTCCTTTTTTCCTTTCAACTCTCTCCTTTGCATCCATAATCAGGTCCTTCCACTCCCTCTCTAGAATAATGGGGGGATGCTCATACTTCACGTTCTTCTCTAAATATGAATTGTACTGGTCACTCACATACTTCAGATATGTGCCAGATTTTTCAAGGAGCTTGGTTTTTTTGAATGTGTCATTTCTGAATACTTCAACCATACGGTTTGTGAGTTCATCTTTTAACTTGTTTTCTTGGTCATTCCATCTTTTAAGGAAAAATAAACCTATTAGATTCAGAAATGAACTGAAGCTACCTTTAATATAGTTCAAGAAATGGATCAAAGGAAAACTATTCTAGAAATGATGTGAAATAAAAATAGTGGATTAGGGTTCATTCACATATGATGTTCCACCTTTTACGTATGGTGGGCCCAAACATCTGCAATGCAATGCCATTAAGATTTTAATTAAAAATATTTATTTCCTACAGAAAAAACATGGGATAATTTGTCCAAAATGAGTGATCAGTAAGTAAATTACAATTACACTATATAATAATAATTTTAAAGTACCTTGAACCTTCTGTATCTTCAAGGGAATCAATTCTTCGTCGCTCACCACCAATGTCATCTGGAACGTTCCCATAATAGAAATACGAGATCCTGGAAATGATGCTATGGTATCACTAGTATTCATCTCTAGCACATCCTCGTGTGCATCTCTTGCTGCAGAAAATGAATCCACTATGAAATACCCCTAAGAAAGAACACTTCAAGGGAAATAAGCACATAACAAAAGAGAGAGAAAAAGAGGGATCTACCAATAGTGGGTGGGTCAACATGATGAGAAGTAGAGGAGGTCTACATCCTACTTGTTGCTGACATTCCAATCGCTAATACCCTTGAATGAGGCGGTCTTTCCATGGGAACATTGGCATCACCTGAAGAATAATACATTAAATATATGAAAATTGCAAGAATTGTAAATAAGGATGAACCTTTATTAATATTTGTAAAGAAATATGAGCCTTTATTAAGTGTTTGATACTAATCTTAATAATACAACATTATGAAGGAGAATAAGAAAGGTAGGTTTTGATGCAGGGAAAAAGGTATGTAAATTTGTGACAAGAGGGTAGTGTAAGTGATAAACTAGTATAGTCCTTACAAAAGATAGTCCATGGAATCTATTTATTTAGATTGCTTCAATGTGCTATCTCATGTTGCCAAACTTCACGCTGTCTTATTGGTCTTTGTAATGTCCCTACTTTGAAATATAATTTAATAATAGTAAATTAAAATACAAGTGATCAGATCAAATCAAATGAGAACTTATAATTGTGTAACTAAATACTTTATTAATAGTTTAATAAACTATTATTACAATCTTATATACACACAAAACATATTATTATTCATTCTAAAGAGAGAGAAATAGTATAGATAGGGAAAGGCATGTGTAAATAACACTAGCATTAAAAAAGCAAGTTCACAAGTCCAAATAAGGAGTAGTTTTAATGTATAGAACATGGTCATCACCTGCACTACCTACAATACCCTGATCATGTCCACTAGGTTGGTGATAACACATGAAATTCTATAAAACAAACATGTACATATCTTAGTTAGTGACATAAAAGCTTATAAAATATAAACCATTATTGAACTTTTGTTATAATTAAAGCTTTCATTATTGCTTACTCGCACGTTTTCTACTTCTTGCATCAATTGACTCAGCCTATCTTTTATGTCATCAATCTAAGGGGTCGTGCATACCAAAGCAACATTCTCTTTATTAATTTTTCTGATAGACATTTTTATCACTTCTACAGGTTTGTAGAAATTGTGTAGTCCCCATCGTTGAATACTGTACTGAGGTGCTAATGTAAAGGAGGTTCCTTTCACTTTTCCTGAACATCAGTGTATGACAAGAATATTATGAACAATCTCAAAATTACTCCAAAACACTCAAGAAAATAACATAATAATGTAAGAGTTTTCTTCTATCTAATTTGTATAATTACAATGAGGTCTACCTTCTCAGTACAAGTGTCGGGATCTACATCCCTATCTGTACTATGTGACAGATCTAGGTCACCCTATGACAAATAAAAAATATAAACCTATTAGCGAAATGAAACCAATAGACTAAGCAAAAAAACTTAATGATAAGATGATATTTTGGAGTCATTAATTGAAGGTTGGTTTAAATGGTATATAGTACGTACCACCCGCATGTTAGTAACTTTTTTTGTATCTATAAGATTCAAATTATAATCAATTAGCAGCTCTTCCTCTGCACTTATTGATTTTATCGCACATACGAATACGCAATTTCCCTCACATGCCTCAAATATGCAATTAGGTTGCTTAATAGTTGATCCAGGTTGCATACTATTTATTAAACCTACAATATTCCCTATTTCTTTTGGCCTCCGATCAATGTATACAACTACTCATTTACTTTGATCATTATCTTTATGTTGTATATAATTTGCTGACAGTGCATACCTATGCATACTTTTTTTATATAGAACAATTTGCATCCAATTTTTGTAATTGTAACAAGGCCCAACATACTGTATCAATTCAGCAACTTTTTTGTAACAGACCTTTATGTCATACATGGAAAATAGGCCCAAACCATGTAACGACGGAGGTGTTATGCGATATATCCTCTTGTTAACACAAAAATTAGTTTTTATTGGAGGAAATTCCTTAAGTACCCATTGTTTCTCTAGATGTTTGTACCTCAAGGGCACCTCAATGTCACCTTTGGTCTCATCATCATAAGAACATGAGCCCACTTGAACAAGGAAAAATTCCATGTGTTTACTGAATTTTCTTCTAATCTTTTGAGCTCTAGGTGATCTCCCTATTTCAGACCTACTACATGTCTCACTTTTGTAGACTATTCCTACATTTCCCTCACTCTAAGAAGACACATCTAACAAATACCTATTTGGTGGAACCTGCACTCCATCAAATGAGAGAGTTAGTTGGTAATGAGAAATATACTTTGCAAATGAGGGTAATGTTGATGAAGAAGTTGGCCCTAAAGTTGGTGTTGAGATTAAAAATTGAATAAGTCCAACTAGGGCCTCAAGTGTTGATAACTCTATTAGATTTGCTGCTAATTTTGAGGTTTTGAAGAACTGTGGAACTTTGTTTTCCTAGTACTTTAAAAAAAAAAAACTATTTCTATAGGGTGTATTTACTTATACCTGTCGATCCATGAGACTGTGCAAGATCCTCATCAAAGGGGCTCAGGTTCCTACAAATGTAATTCAATTATCTTATGTTAGCCAAAAATTATATGATGCATATAGTAAAACTTACATAGTACATAACATGAAAAATATGCAATCATCATAATCATTGTATATTTTGTATTCCTTACCTTTACTTTATGTAGACTATGAATGATCCTTAACTAAAGAGTTGACGATGTCTATAGTCAATTACCTATTTACACCAAGGGTGGTAGCATCACACAATATATATACATGAAATCAGCACCAACAATGGAACATCATAAGCATTACATTTGTAATTTGATAAATAATAAATACACATGTATCATGAACATCATAAGCATCACATATGTATAATCATATATATAATTGAGCATCATAGGCGTCACATATGTATCATAAATCACCATCCATCACAGAGCTAATAGACAGTCCACATTCCATAAATACACACAAATTTCAATAAATGTCAAATGTATCATCATAAACATGTAATCCATCACATATGTATTTAAAATCACCATACATCACATAGATAATAAACAGTCCAAATTCCATAAATAAACACAAAGTTTTAAATATGTCATTCATTTCATTCATGTCATTGATCTTCTTCTTCATCCAACTCATCATAATGACCATCATGATCATCATCACCATCATCATCATCCTCATCATCATCATCATCATCATCATCATCATCATCATCATCATCATCATCATCATCATCATCATCATCATCATCATCATCATCATCATCATCGTCATCATCCTCATCATCATCATCATCCTCATCATCATCATCATCATCATCATCATCATCATTATCATCATCATCATCATCGTCGTCATCACCATCACCAACACCATCACCATCACCATCACCATCACCATCATCAAAAGCATCATCATCATCATCATCATCATCACCATCATCATCATCATCATCATCATCATCATCATCATCATCATCATCCATCATCATCATCATCATCATCATCATCATCATCATCATCATCATCATCATCATCATCATCATCATCATCGTCGTCGTCCTCATCGTCGTTGTCATCATCATCATCATCCTCATCATCATCATCACCATCACCATCACCATCACCATCACCATCACCATCACCATCACCATCACCATCACCATCACCATCATTATCATCATCATCAACATAAAAAATAACAACAACATCATCATCATCATCATCATCATCATCATCATCATCATCATCATCATCATCAACAAAAAAACAAAAAAACAACATCATCATCATCATCATCATCATTGTTTACATCATTTTCTACTTCTTTGGTGTCTTCTTCTTCCATCTCAATATACTTTATCGGCCTTCCTCTTGGATCATGTCTAACAACAAATGACCAACCTAGTTTATGTGGAACCTCTGAGTAAAATACCTTCTCACATTGGCTTGGAAGAACATAGGGCTCATCCCCAACTGGCCCAAACAACCTTGTATTAACCATTGTGAATCGATTATCATGTTCAATAACAGTTCTATCTAGATCATTTCTTTACTCGGTCGTAGTCTATACCATTTGACAAGGAACAAAACTAATTTGAAGAAATTAAAGTCACACTCAAGTATATCATCCAAAATTCCATAGTATCAATTTTCAGACTCTTGAGGATGTATGTCATTTCTAGACAAAATATTGGTCACCTCAAAGACTGTAGTTATCCTAGAATCACAAGTTTTCATTGTGTCATCCAACTTTTTGATGTGAAATTTATGACCATTGCAACACATAGCCTTGTGGTGTTTGACCTACAATATGTCTAACATGTTAAAATTATTGCATCATGAGTTGATAAACATACGGGTGATTTAAAAAATTGTAAGTACCTGTTTATCTCTTAAACCATATGCTAAATCAATTTCCCTTTGTGTAACATAGGAATCTCCATTAGATGAGATTCTTTAAGCAATGAAGCCACACCTTCCCATGTTAATGTGTGACCAAATTGTTGACATTGTTCAATCCACACCATCATCCAATCAAGATTGTTTGCAATATACAAATGTAGCGCATCCCACTCCCAACCAATTGTACAAATAATTAATAGATGACTTAAAATTGATTTATTTAGAAGATTAAGAAATAATTAACTACAATAACATCTTATAATTACCTCTCACTTTCCTCAATCTACCTTTCCCCATCAAGTACTCCCCTTCAAATTTGTTAATAGGGCTAGGATCCCAAATGTGATCTACGTGGATGTCTACTGCAAACTTAGGAAGATATTCATCAATGTACGCCATAGTTTGGTATACCATATATCCCTCCACCATATAACCCTCTAGATGTTATCTTTGTCAAAACCAAAGCCTTCAAAAATTTCAAGTGCCTCTCAACCATTGACATTGACCTAGTGTGTACAGGTCCACACAATTCAATCTCCTCAACTTGGTGTATGAGGTAGTGTTCTTGTGCATTGAAAAAAGTTGAAGGTAGACACTTTTGCATTTCACACATTAAATGGGAAATTTTTCTCTTCCAATATTTAATATCTTCTTTATGGATTTCTTTAGATGACAACCACCTAGAAGAGATTCAAGACACAAAAATATATAAACGAGACTTTACAAAATAATATAAAATATATTACATTACAAGTCAAACAAATCTCAAATATATTATCTATACAATAAATTGAACAAATATCACTACTTACCTCATGTATTTTCCAAGATCATATATGACTTGCTTGACATTATTGTCAAAGTTGTCTGGAAGAGATAGAGGTAGAACGTACTTCAACAATTATCACATGATCTTTTCACTGTTTTCTAACATTACAATGAAAAGCGCATGCATAGTATACAAATATTTAGTAAATATACAAGAACATGAATTACCTTAATGAAGGTATGGCAATCATGTGTTTTCATCCATGGCCCAAATTCACTTTTCTTTGATATGAGTTTGTTTATGTTCGCTACAAATCTTGTGTAAAATCAATTTTTTTGTATGACTTCTTTTATAGCATTGCTTTATTGGTTCGTTAATAACCAAGGAAGGGCACTTCTATTAATCTGGTCTCCATTTCTATTTGATTGAATGACATTTTTCATTGCATGATTGGATTCCTAAATGCCAATATAAATTTTGATATTTTTTTCTTTGTCACTCCTTCCCTCCATTATTTTCCATAATGTCTCTGTTGTATTCTTTCCAATATGCATAGTATCAAACAAATGCATAATTTATAGCTTCTCATAGTAGGGAAGCCTCCTAAATTGTCTCGAATAGCTTTTTAGTCCCTTTGGAAGGTGGTCATTAATGCCTTGACGACCTTCACGATCATCAATTACATCATCAGTAAACAAAACACAATAGAAAAATAAAAATTCCAAACATAAACTATTAGAGGGAATGACATTACCTTGACGATATATTCTATTATATTCCAACTTCCATAGGAAAGGTGTCATTCTTCGTGGCTTTGATGTAGTCTCTTCAAACCCCTGCTTTCTTAAAAAATTTGAATGACAGGATTTCATCTTTGGACCACAAACTGGACATGCAATTTTTCCCTTTGTTTGAATACCTACAAGATAATGTATAATTGGATTAAATATGTTAATTTTTATAATTATAATCATCATGCACAACTTGAACACTGCAACATACCACAAAAATGTGTTAGCCCTGGGGCATCATGTATTGTCGATACAAGCATTGCATGGAATTGAAATTGTCTTTGTCCTATTGGTCTAGAGATGTCATACATAGTGACACCATTACATAACTCCAGCAACTCATTGATAAGAGGCTCAATATAAACATTGATATCTTTAACTAGTTACTTACCTAGTTGAATGAACAAAAACATTAGATAATTATTATGACCATTTTAGTGTAATATTTATAATTAAATGTTGATGACTAAATGATAAAATACGTGGAACAATCATCACCAACATTATGTGCTCCCTCTTTATTGACATCCATGGAGGAATGTTATTATTGATAACAAAAATTGACCACATCGAGTAAACAGATCTCATCTCTCTAAATGGATTGACACCATCTACTTTCAATGAAAGCTTGACATTACGAGGTTCTTCTTTAAAGTGTGGCCACTTTTCCTCTATGTCCATAAATGCTGAACCATGCGCAAGAATTCAAATAATGTCATCTCGACTCCAATTGCATGCATGGTAATCCATAAATTGTGCCAAGCTATGCACCTAAATAATTGTTGCATACATGGAATAATGGGAATATAACGAAGAACCTTGTCAGGAGCCTTTTTTGTTATTTGATATGTTCATTATCTACCAATATGACGTTTAGGGAATTTTATTGCAAATTCATGTTGTTTATGATATATAATATGATCATTGGGACAAGCATCTATTGGTTGATACTCCATTCAAATATCTTTTAGAATGGAAGATAATTCTTGTTATGAGAGAGGTAGAATATTTGACGGTGGTAACAAAAACTCACCTATTAATCTACAAAATATTAATTTGTTAATATAAAGAATATTAATGGTACATGATTCACCCTTTATTAACTATAATGACATATATGACATACCTTAACATACGTGAGATTGTTATGGTGGATAAATCATTCATAACCTTGAATCTCACCAACAACAATACAATGGAGAGAATAGTTACTTGGGAGCCTTCATAAAGGGGCTCATATCCCTTCTCAAGTATAGGTAAATAAAAAACAACATCAAAGTCATCTTAATCATCATGATCAGTTGTGTCGATACTAAATGTGTCATGGATCAATGTATTTGTATCATCATCTTCAATTGTGTTTTTTGGTCCATGATCGTCATCTTCCATGGGATCATTATCTTCAGCTTCGATATTCACACCTCCATGTTCCTCCACTTTGAAAAATATATTCTCTAGGTTGTGTTGGTCCATATCATGTGCCCTTGGTAGCTCGACCTATACAAAAATGATTAACATAAATAAACCGTGATCATGATCTCATCATGAAGTGATTTCTTATGTATATAAATTGTTAAAATGATATAATGAATAACTTACCAATGGATGATAACTATGTCCCCCTTCAATGTGACCATGCTGCCTACAATATTTATTAGTTTTTTTTAGTAGAAGTCTTCTAGTCTTTAAGCCCTTACAAATTTTGCATGAAAAATAACATTTTCCATCACCTTTTCTTTTCAAGTTAGTCTACAATCTAGCAATTGTCTCCTTATTTTATTCTTCGCTAATATTTAGTAACATGTCTTTCTTCACACGCAAAAAAGTCAGGCTATCAAAACTTTAGTGTGTAACTATCACAAACCACACAAAATGATATCACAAGTACAAAATTATTCTTAGAACTAGTTATATAGAATTTAAAATGTTCCTTACACTTAGATTCTCTTCAATTATGAAGACTATTTTATTTAGATAGTTTTCTAGTTGATGAAAAATATTTGAGTTTCCAAAAAAGAGAAACATTTTTATTGTGTCATCTAATAGAATCAACTTAGGAATGATGAATTTATGGAAGAAGTCAACATGAACAAACCTGTCTTGAATTAAAGATAACTCTTCATTCTACAACCTCAAATGGGTTATTAGGGGGTGGATTCAATCCAAATCATATTAAAAAAAAACATCTAAAGAAATAAATAATCATGACACTAACACATGAGTTAACATGAGTGGAGAGGAGCGGCAAGCAGTAAATTCAAATTTCAAACCTGGGGAGGGCGAAATTCATGGGGATGGCAGTCTTTCTACAGTTGGAGCTGGTAATCATGTTGGTCCCCAGGCTTCTTAGGGTGCTGAGGGGGACAAGGCGACAGTCGACTTGGTGGAAGATAAAGATTCCAAAACTAAGGACCCACATGATAGAGGTAAAGAAAAGAAATGGTCTACTCTTTTTGGAGTTAGGCCTCTAGTGAAATTTGGTCTTTCAAAAGTTAAAAATATCTCTCATTCGACAACAAGGTTTTTTGCTATACCTCTTTCAGATAAGATGGTTGATTTCACTATGTCTGGCTTAGTTGTGACCTTGGTTGGATGGTTTTCTGGTTTTAGACCTAACATTGATGTTGTAAGGAACTTTATAAGGAGGAAATGGGTTCTCAAAGGTCAAGTGAATGTGGCAGCTTTACCTAGGGTTTTTTTTTTCCTTTGCTTTTAATAATGAAGAAGAAATGAATAAAGCATTCTGTGAAGGGCCATGGATGTTTGACAAGTCACCCTTGGCTTTATAGAAATGGGTTCCTAACCTCCCTCTGGATGATTCCTTTTTTGTGTCAGTGCCTATGTGGATGCATCTCCCTGACCTTTCATTGGAGTTTTGTAATGAGGAGGTATTTAAGAGGATCACAGGATCATTTGGTGAACTTCTTTTGATTGACTCGATGACAGCAGCTAAATCAAGGTTGATTTTTACTCGTATTTGTGTTAATGTTAATCAAATGATGGATATGCCTCAATCTATTAAGATTCTATCTAAATTGGGGAAATGGACCCAAGTGATTGAATATGAATCTCTCCCATTTCTTTATTTTCATTGTAAAATGTCTAGTCATTGGGTGAAATCTTGCTTGCTTAAGATGAGTAAGATTGGTAAAAATGATAGCAACTCAAAGTATAAATGACAAACGAAATGGAAGAATGTTGATCCACCTTCAGAGGTTGTCCCTGAGAAGGTATTGACCGAGATGGAAAATGAGGAAAATAAGGGTGTGAATAGTAACAATGAAAAATCAGTTTGTACCTGTTCTAACAGTCAAAAAGAAAGTAACAAGGAGGAAGAGCATGGGAAAGAAGAAAAGACTCAAAAATATGAATCGGAGGATCACAAGGTTGGTCCTATCATCTAGGGTAAAGTTGATGAGAGTTCCTATGATGATGCTTCTGCTTCATCTAATAATAAAGAAAATGAGGAAGACTTTAATGAAGTGAAAGGCTCTAATATTTCAGATACTAAGCCTTTGTTGTTATTAACCAATGGAATTCCTAAGCAGACTAGAAATATGATCCTGAACTCCTAATGCAAAACTCCTCCTTAAATTTTGGAAATGGTGACTCTTGAGGGAAATCTTAGGATGTTCGATATTAAAGAAGGCAAGTCAAATAATGGAGTACCCAATGGAGGTATTTCAACCAAAAGAAAGAATAAGATAGTGGCAGATGTTGGAAGTCACAACAAAAATAAAGGGAGACCCTCTCTAAAGAATCAAAGGGAATAGGAAAGTTGGAAGAACCGTGCTGACGGAGCACAGAGCTCCATTTAGTCAGCCTTATCCCTGGTTAAAGTATGAAGTTAATTTCATGGAATATTAGAGGGTTGAATGCCCCCCATAAGCAAGATGTGTTGCATAATATTGTAAGAGATTATAAACTGGATGTAGTCCTTATTCAGGAAACTAAGACGTGTAAGGATAAAGTGCAAAGAATTAGAATATTCAAAAGTAATGGGGTAATTGGAACAAGTTCGGAGGGTGCCTCTGGAGGTAAAGCTATCTTTTGGAACTAGAATACTATTATAGGTAAGGAAATTTATTCAGGTGTCAATAGGACCTTAACCTTTCTTGAGCACATTAAGGATAATTTTGTCTTGGTTATCACTAATGCTTGTGCTCCTAATTCTAAAGCTGGTAGAACTAAATTTTGGAGGATCTTGGCTGAAGATAGACTAAGTTTTGCTGATAAAAGCTAGATGATTATGGGATATTTCAATACCTCTTTAAAAGAGGATGAAAATATGGGAGGCCTCCATTTGCAAGTAGATGGAAGACTAGATCTTATGGATTTTATTAATGATCAAACTTTGATGGATGTGGATCTCCAAGGGATTAATTACACTTCGACCAATAGAAGAACTGGTTTTGATTTTATTCAAATTAGGTTGGATAGATCCCTGATTTCTACTGATTGGCTATCTAAGTATAATTGTTCTTTGGAATCAGTCATTAAGATTGGTTTTGATCATTACCCTATTTCTTTCACTACCAATTCAACTTTCTGCAAAGTGAAATTTTCCTTTTAGATTTGAAAAACCTTGGTTATCCCACCCGCCTTTAGAAGTTTGTGTTGCTGAATGGTGGAATTTGTAGATTGAGGGAATGACCTTATTGAGAGTTGCCAAAAAGATTAATATCATAAAAGCCAGAGTTAAAATCTGGAACAAAGAGACTTTTGGAGATATCTTTAAAAGTAATGCTGAAATTAAGATTGATATTAAAGAAGTTAAATATAAATCCAAGAGGAAGGGCTTTCTGAGGATTTGAGAAATGTTGACAATGGGTTGTTGTCTAAATACCATGAAATTATCTCCAATGAAGTCACTTTTTGGAGACAAAGATCAACAACTTTGTATTTGAAGGAAGCTGATAGAAACACCTGGTTATTCCACATGACTGCTCTTAAACATAGGGCAGCCAACTCGATTTTCAAGTTATCCTGCAATAGGGGGATTTTATCGGATGAAAATGAAATAAAAAGGAAGCTATGGATTTTTTTAGCAAGCTGTTGGGAGGGGTGGACATTCTGGATATCAGAAACAAAGACCTTCTTGCTCAAGCTATCCCTCCCATTTTAAATGAGGATGACAACAAAAATCTCTCTCGGATCTAGTCTGGATGGATTCCCTATGTTCTTTTTCTAAAACTTTTGGTATATTGTGGAGATTGATATTTATAATGGAGTTAAAGAATTCTTTGGTTCAAGGTGGCTTCTAAAAGAACTCAATGCTACCTTTATCATTCTTATTCCTAAGATCTCTGGAGTTGACTCTCTCAACATGTTTAGACCTATCTATCTTTGTAAATTTCTTTACAAGATTATATCTAAGGTTCTTACTTCTAGAATGTTGGATATTCTCCCTCGCATTATTTCGGCTTAGCATAATGGTTTTTTCCCTAATAGACAAATTCTGGATTATATCATTTTTGTTCTTGAGATTATTAAATCTTTAACTGCTGCTAAAAAAAGGGCTTTTATATTAAGTTGGACATGTCTAAGGCCTATGACAGAGTGAATTGGAAATTCCTTTTCAGAATTATGAAAACTTTTGGGTTTGGGGAAAAGGTGATTCAACTTTGTTCTTAGTTGAGTGGAACTTCTACCTGTATAGTTATTATTAATGTGTCCCCTTCCAGTTTCTTCAAAAGTTCTAGAGGCCTAAGATAGGGGGATCCCATCTCTCCTATCTTGTTTACTATTCTAGCTGAAAGTTTAGGTAGATTTATTATGAGATATGTGGAAGAAGGAAAACTCAAAGGCCTTAAACCTTCATCTTCCAACATAACCTGTACTCATGAACAATTTGTTGATGATTCAATCACTATGGGAGAAGCTACCATCGGAGAAGCGAGAAACATGAAGAGTGTTATGGATTCCTATGAAGCTGCTTCTGGTAAAAAAAAAAAATTGGGATAGGAGTTATTTGTTCTTCCTCAATACTCCTATGGATAGACAAAGAAGGATCAAAATAATCCTTGGATGCAAAATTGTTGAGTTTCCTTCAACCTATCTGGGTCTCTCTCTATGCTTAAAGCCTTCAGAGAATTTCTAGATGAAGCTGGTTGATAGATTCAATTCCAAATAGGCTAGATGGAAAGGATACCTCCTTAGCCAAGTGGGTAAGGTGACATTGCTTAAAGATACCCTTCAAAATTTGCCTATATATGCCCTTAGTCTGTTCAGAATCCCCAAAAAGTTTGCGGAGAAAATTGAAAGAATTCAAAAAAAATTCTTGTGGTCAGGAGTCGAAGATAAAAAATACAATCCCCCTTATTGCATGGAATAATATTTGTACTTAAGGCTTTTGGGGGTTTGGGGTTAGGGAACATTATAACTATGAATAATTTCCACTTCCTTCAAGTTGTTGCCCAAGCTTTAGCCATTTGATATGACAGATTTGGCATTATATTTGGAGAATGAAAGGGGAGGAAAGAGAATGGAATTTAATTTGGAAAAAGAAATACCTTTACATGCATCCATCTTAGGAATAATTTATAGAAAATTATTTTTTTGTGGAAGGCTCTGCAATTTGGAGTGCAGTTCAAATGGCTAAAGCTTGGGCAATAGTTGGAAGAAAGTAGAAATTGGGGAATGGGAGAATTATTAGATTCTGGGAGGATAGATGGCTTATGGATAAACCACTGGCCCATCCTTAAGGAATGGAAAGAGAGGTTCAAAAGTAGGTTTGGAGTCTTTGTTCGAGACTATTGGAGAAATGGGAAATGGGTTGAGTTCAGCCAGCTTTGTCCGGGATTAAAATTTCTTGAGATTTTGCTTTCTTCTAAAAATTTTATGGACAATTCTGAGGATTGTTTGATTTAGAGGGAAACTTCGGATGGGAAATATTCTATGTCTTCAACGATGTCTATCCACAACAAATTTTTGAAAGAGATCCCTTTGTGGGCTAAAGTGTGGATAAATAAGTTGATGCCCAAAATTAATATCTTCTTTTAGAGTTTTATCCAAAATAAGGTGCTAACTCCTAATAATCTTCATAAGCGTGGATTTTTTTTCCTAACTAGGTGCTCTATTTGCTGTAGGGAGGAGGAGTCTGCTTGTCATATCCTCTACTAGTGTATTTTCAGTTAGGAAATGTAGAATATTATTTTTAGTAGGTTGAATTTGAGATGGGTTTTCCCGAACTCTCTGGAAGAGTTTTGGTAGCAATGGTATTGCCCTAGTTCCAACTCTAAAAATTTTGAGCTTTGGAAACTTAATCTCCCTAATGTCATATGGAACATCTGGAAGAAGCATAAAAACAAAATTTTTAGGGATAAAAGTGCAAACCCTGAAGTGGTAGTGGATAAAATCTATAGAGGGATCTTTGAATGTTTAAATGGAACTGATAATGGTTTAGCTGCTAAAGAATACTTTAATGAAAGATGGAACCTCTCCATTAATAGAATCAATAAGGATAAGGGTAGGGATGGTCTTGTCTGGTGCTTTCCTTCTCAGGGATGGATTAAGGCCAACTTTGATAGGGCTTCTAAGGGGAACCTAGGGAAAGCTAGTTATGGGTGCATTATTAGGAATTTTGCTGGAAGTTGCCTTGTGGTTGTTGTTGGCCCTTTGGGTAACCAAACTAGTCATTATTCTGAAGTCTCGGTGGCTTTGAATACTTTATTTATAGCTAAAAATATTAATCATGATAATCCATGGTTGGAGGGAGACTCGCTTAACATTATTAAATGCCTTCAGGGACAAATTGAGCCTTCATGGACTATAGAAAATATTATTTTTAAATCTAGAGAAATTATTTCTAGCTTTAAATCTATTATCATTGAACATGCCTTAAGAGAAAAAAATGTTGTAGCAGATGGTCTAGCAAACCTTGGCATAATTTACGAAGCACAAAGTATATGGAATGGGGAAGTTAATATTGATTTTAATATTAAAAACTCATAAGAAAGGATAAATTTATGAGGAAAGATGGAACGCTTGATTAATCATGAAAGTTTAAATGAGTAATCTTAAAAATTTTAGAAAGGAGATGATGACATGTCAGAAGGGCAGATTCCTAATCAAGAATATTAATTTTCCACACACTTTGTGGGTATGCATTTTCAAAAAATTGAGTGTCATTTGGAAGAAAACTCTGAAGTTGTAGAAGAAGAGTAATTGTAAAATGAAATCTAAAATGGGGTGGATCTAAGAAGAGAGGAACTGGATAATATTTCCAAATGGTAGGAGATGCCTAAGGTTTGGACTAAGCTAGAGAAAGGATTCATGATGAATTTCATGAAAAAGTTGGTTGACTACGATAAAGGTAGAGTTAACCTATCGATCGCCAAAGATACTGAAAATTGGATAAATGACTCCAAAATTCATGGTGTTAGGTTTAAGGTGGATGCAGACCTCATTGTGACAGTCATAGGTATGCCCCATTCTAGTCTTAACTTCTTTAGAGACCTGAAAGAATCTAATAATGTAGTTAAGATTTTTCCACATAAAGAGAAGGAGAGAGTGAAACTAGGAAAAGCCATGGGGGGGTATTATGATGCTTCCAATATTAAGAAAATCTGGGGCTATGTGCTTAATGCAATTATGGAATATATTACTATGGAGGGTCATTTTACCAGGATCCATATATACCATTTTGTGTTTTTAAATAATTTTAGACATGAGAAGAGTATTTCTCTACCCTATTACCTCTTTAGGTATCTGTCACGGTCTCTGAATAAGCATAGCAAGAACCCTTCTTCGCCTATGCTTCATTGCGGCCTTATTTTGCTCATTTTTTAGCATTGCAAGATTCTGGCAATCCAAGAAAACAAGAGATTGTCGATGTCACTGGGGAAAGGAAAGAGGAAGATGGAGGAAGGTGGGCTTAGCAAGGATGAGTTGACATAGAGAAAAAAGGGCAAAAAAGCCACTGTGGAGAAAACTCAAGAGGACAAGGGTAATCAAAAGGATACAAAGATTGATTTAGAGGACATTGGAAAAGATGGAAGCAAGATGGAGACCGATGATTTTCAAAGGAGAGGAGAGCTGGAAAGAAGAGGAAGTGGGGGAAGAGGAAGGAGGAGCTGAGGATGTTTCTGATCAGAATAGTCCTATCTACAATCTGAGTATAGGTAATGTTAATAGCTTGCCAATGGAGGAGTAGGACAATAAGATTAATGAGGAAAGGCAAATGGAAATTGAGCAGGAGAAGGACAAGGAGAATTTGAGAAAGGATCAGGATAAAGTTGGAGAGGGGATGATTCTAGATAAACTCAAAAACCATTCCAAGGCTTGAATAGGTTTTGATAGGTGGGTTTATGAAGGAATCAACAATCTGGAAAAAATTGATAAGCGGCAGCAAAAGAAAGGAAAGAAAGCTGAAATGAACCAAGAGAAGTGGAAAATGGGTATGCAAGAAAAAGTAGAGAAGCTGGAAGCTCAAATTAGTAAACTGGAGGAAGGAAAAATAGTTACAAAAAACTTTTTGGTAATGATTTCAGATATTCTTACCTCTGTGACTAAGAATTTAGAGGAAATTACCAAGTTCCTTGATGGCTCTAGTACCTCAAAACCTATTTAGGGCCTAGATATTGATGAGGATGCTATTAAGGTAGGGATAGTGGAAAGTGCTCCTGGTGGTGCGGTAAAAATAACAAGGGCAAGCATGAAAAAATATGTTGTGGTCTCTTCCAAGGATATCCCGAAGCTTAGGGATAATATTAAAGATTTTCAAGGGATTAGCTAAAATTTGGCTAATTCCCTAAAAAACATTAAGTAATTTGTCTTTTGTCTTTTTTCTATTATGGTTGGATGTTGCTGGTTTTGTTGGGCTTTTATGCTAGTTTTTGCCCAGAATTATGCTAGTTTTTTTGCAAAATGTCTTTTCATGTTTCTTAATGCTATTATATTTAAGGATTTTTTATAAAGGGTTTCAGGATCCCTTCAAAACTTGTTTTTCCCGTAATCAAAAACAAATAATCATGATTTTCAAAAAAAACAATTAAAAGTACTAAACAAAATATCAATTTATCATTGAAACTTCATCAAAAACATTTTCCAATACATAATTTATAGCAATACACTTCCTTCCTATTTATCCAACAAACAATTACATGGAAGTTTTACTTTCAAACTAATATACAACACTATAACTGTCACAACCCTATAGAAGTAAGTGATAGTCATAGGCTCTATTTGATCTAGCCTTACAAGAATTTCATAGTCTCTCATAGTTTTATAACTATTCCAACTGCCTCTAAGACTGAAATGTACAATTTGACAAGATTTTATGCATTGTTGCATTACAACTTTTTAGTGACACCTTGACAACTTTTTCCTTTTGACATGAATGACTAGTAAATATTACTTAGATACTTTTACCACCTTAGAATGGACTAAAAAACAACATATTAAACCTTTATTACCCTTCCATGGGTACATTTACATTATTTGAACAATGAAGACCTGAATAGGACTATTTGACAACTTTTGACAAAATGGCACAATTAGCCTTACACATTGATTTCAAGCTTGACAAGCTTGTTTATTTCTCATTACTCATGATGAGTATGTATCTTCTTAATCTTAGTACCTTTTTTTTCTCCATTTTCTTTAAGCAACAAGAGAGTATGGATGTCTTTAAGTATGGATGTGGTGTAGGAGCACCTCATCCCTTCAAGGGCCCATATATGGGGCATGTTTTAGTATTTTTTTGTTGTGTTCAAATATGGTCTATTTAGACCCAACATTATGTAATAAGGCCAATAGTGCCAATAAAATGTAAAGGTTGAGTCAGTTGAGTCATATGTTCTAAAAATTGTCAAATTGCTCACAAAGGGCCTAGTGGTCAAAACAAGTCAAAATGGCAATATCAAGGTTGTGGGGAGCATTTTGTGTCATTTTTAATGTTATAACATGTTATTTAACCTATTTGGGGTATTGGATGATCAAGAAGTAAAATAAACCAAAAGTTGTCAAAAAGCAAGAAATGATGTCAATGCAACTTTTCAAAGTTGCTTGACAACATTTGCAAAAAGGTTGGTTTTGGGTGGTTATAGTTGGTTGGTCAGTTGGGAATCCTTATAATTATATAAATATGGTGAAAAAACTCCTCAAAAATATGTAATTCTCAGAATTGAAGTTTTTGGAAATAATAGTAAGTGGTTTCCTTGCACATTCAATGTTTTTCCTAAACTTTCCTCACATTTAGTCTCCAATTTGTTAGTTTTCACCATTTATATGCATTTAAGGTTCATTAAAATGGTTTGAGAGTTTAAGAAAAATAAATTACCTTTCATTTACTTCAGGTTTCATGTCATTTGGTGTTGTTTTGGCAAAGATTCAATAAGTTCTCTCAAAATTGTCAAAACCCTGAACTAGGGCAAACCGAGACAGAGTAAATGCTATATCTTTTTGTTCCTGGTTGATCAAGCCACAAAAAAATGTGAAAATATGTAATATTATTTAAATTATCATGAAATTATTGTTGTAGGGTTCCATGATAGGTTTTTCATGTGTTTTGAGGTATGAAGGTGATTGAAAACTTGCCTTAGGATGGTTTGACTATCATAAGAAAAATACATTCCTGATACGGGGTCAATATCTCAAAACTTAAGTGTTGGATCTTTGTTATTGTTTTATATGTTCTTCATACCCAAGTTGTCTATAGTCCCACCAGAGAGATGTGCAAAATATGTCCAATTGAAAATTTTATTCATCTTTGAGTGAGCATGTGTCAAAGAGGCCAGTAAGTTCATGTTTAATAGTAACCTTTTGTACATGTTGAGGGTTGGATCGAAGTACATGGTGTTTGGTAATTAAGGGTTGGTAGGAGTGTTGAGAGGGTGTGTGGAAGTATCAAGGATCTATATAAATTGATGGTAGCCTTCAATCAAACTTAAAATCCCTTTGGCTTATGACTATCCTCAATGCCAAGAAACCTATCCTAGCTGGTCTAGAAGGTATGATTGAGTTCATAGGCAAGAGCAATATGTGTGGAGTTTTATTAAATATCATAGAAAAAATTAATAAGGGGAAGTGTTTAATCATTGTGAAACCTCAATAATGTGAAGTAGATTCCTAAAAGGTGTAGGGTTTGTGTGTGTGGGTGTGGATGCTTTGTATCAGAGAAAGGGAGTAGTTCTTATTGAAGGTTGAAGGGAGTGAGATAAGATGCCTCTAAAGAATGCAGGTATATCAAGAGAGATCCAAGAATTGAAGGAGAAGAACACAAGGTTACAAGAGTACTATAATGCCCTCTTAGCAAGGCTTGACGCCTTGGGGACTAGTCAGAGAAGAAATGTTGATGTAGGGGATGTTAGTGAAGAAGAGAAAGGAGATGAAGAGTTCCATGAGACAAAGGAAGAAATTGATGAGCAGATAGACCCTGAAGAACAAAGAACACTCAGACTTCTTAAGTAAGTAAAAGGAGACAAGTGCAAGGTAAGGGGTGATATACCAATATATGATGGTAGTTTGAAAAAGGAAGAACTTTTGGATTGGATAGCAACAATGGATGCTAATTTTGATGGAGAAGGCGTACCTGATGAACAAAAGATCAGATTGGCAAAGAAAAAACTCAAGGGACATGCACTCCTATGGTGGGATCATGAAGAAGCTGATAGAAGAAAGAGAGGAAAGACCAAGCTTACTTCTTGGGATCAAATGGTGGCTAAAATTAAAGGTAATTTCTTTCCTAAAGACTATAAAATTCAATTGTATAAGAGATTGCAAGGGTTAAGGCAAAAGGAACAAGATGTTAAGGCATATACTGGTGAATTTTTAAAGTTGAGTATAAGGTCTGGTAGAGAAGAAGATGAAGTTGTTAAGGTTGCTAGATACCTAGGAGGTTTAATATTTAATATTCAAGATGAGTTGGTTGTGGCTAACCCCAATAATGTCAAGGAATGTTATCAATTAGCTCTCAAGGTGGAAGAAAAGATGAAGAGAAGACAAGATAAGGTTGCAAGAGGTAGAGGCAATAGTAATGGTAGGGGTAGATGTACATTTTATTCACATAAACCAAACAATGAGGAAGGTGGTGATAAAGGTAAAGAGAAATCATTTTCTGAATTTAGAGGTGGTTTTGGTGGTAATAGAGGTAGATTTGGTAGGGGTTTTAACCAATTTTCAGGGATATGTTACAACTATAATGAGTATGGGAATCCTTCTTTCAAATGTCCTTAGAAGGGAGAAGTATCATCATCATCCTCTAGAAGGGTTGCATATTCTCAAGAGGAAGAGGTTAGTGATAGTCCAAAGGTATTTGTGTGTACTAGAGAAGTTGGTGAGTGTTTGATGATGAATAAGTCCCTATTGAAGACATCAACACGACCTGAACCCATTCAAAGGAGAAATCTCTTTAGGACAAAGTGTAAGTGCAAAGGTAACATTTGTACTTTGGTTGTTGATTGAGGTTCAATTGATAATACGATTTCAAATGAAATGGTTGAGGAATTGCAATTAGAGAGGATACCTCATAAGAATCCATATAAAGTATCTTGGGTTAATGATGATATTAGTTTGTTGGTTAAAGAGCAAGCAAAATTTGATTTTCAGATTGGTGAATACAAGGAAAGTGTTCTATGTGATGTTTTACCCATGGAGTGTAGCCATATCTTACTTGGTAGACCATGGCAATATGACAACTATACACTCTACAATGGTAGGGAGAACATTTATACTCTTCAGAATAATGGAGTACAATATACATTGTTGCCCATGAGTGAGGATATTAAGGATAAAGGTAAGATTGTGATGTTTGTTAAGAAGACATTGGTTCAAGCAAAGGAAATTGAAACAAAACCTACACAAGAGAAGGTGGAACACAAGGATAGCATAGGGGTAATGATTTGTTCTATTTGGTGTCCTACTAAACCCACTCATATCAATACACCTATCATGAAAACTGATCCAAATCAGAGTATTTTAGAGAAGCCACATGAACCAAGCCAAACGGTTCAAGTTTCTACACATGCATATACCGGTTTCCCACCAATGGGAAAGTTATTTTCTAATCCTTATTGTGTGAATTGGATTGTAGGTTCTTATCCTTTTATTTTTGTAGGATATCAGATGATTCAAGGTCCCTTTCATGATGGATACTCATGGGGCATGAGTTCTTTTCCAAGGGGAGTATGGTGTAGGAGCACCTCATCCCTTCAAGGACCCATATGTTGGGCATGATTTAGTTTTTTTTTTATTGTTAAAATAAGGTCTATTTAGACCTAACATGATTTAATAAGGCCAATAGTGACAATAAAATGTAAAGGTTGAGTCAATTGAGTCATATGTCCTGAAAATTGTCAAATTGCTCACAAAGGGCCTAGTGGTCAAAACAAGTCAAAATAGAAATATCAAGATTGAGGGGAGTATTTTGTATCATTTTTAATGTTAGAAAATGTTATTTAACCTATTTGGGGTATTGGATGATCAAGAAGTATAATAAACCAAAAGTTGTTAAAAAGCAAGAAATGATGTCAATGCAACTTTTCAAAGTTGCTTGACAACATTTGCAAAAAGATTGGTTATAGTTGGTTGGTTGGTTGGAAATCCTTATAATTCTATAAATATGGAAAAAAAACTCCTCAAAAAGATGTAATTATCGGAATTGAAGTTTTTTGCAATAATAGTAATTGGTTTTCTTGCACATTCCGTGTTTTTCTTAAACTTTCCTCACATTCAGTCTACAATTTGTTAGTTTTCACCATTGGTATGCATTTAAGGTTTATTAAAATGGTTTGAGGGTTTAAGCACAATAAATTACCTTTCATTTCCTTCAGGTTTCATGTCATTTGGTGTTGCATTGGCAAATATTCTCTCAAAATCGTCAAAACCCAGAACTAGGGAAAACCAAGAAAAAGTAAATGCTATATCTTTTTGTTCCTGGTTGATCAAGCCACACAAATTGGTGTTAATATGTAATATTATGTAAATTATCATTCCAATATTTTTTAAGAGTTCCATGATAGGTTTTGTATGTGTTTTGAGGCATGAAGGTGACTAAAAACTTGCCTTAGGAAGGTTTAACTTTCACAAGAAAAATATAGTCCTGATACGGGGTCAATATCTCAAAACTTAATCATTGGCTCTTTCTTATTATTTGATATGTTCTTCATAACCAATTTTTCTATAGTCCGACTAGAGAGATCTACAAAATATGTGCAATTGAAAAAGTTATTCATCTCTAAGTGAGCATGTGTCAAAGAGGCCAATAAGTTCTTGTTTAACAGTAACCTTTTGTACATGTTGAGGGTTGGATTAGAGTACATGGTGTTTGGTAATTAAGGGTTCGTAGGAGTGTTGAGAGGGTGTGTGGAAGTCTCAAGGCTCTATAGAAATTTATGGTAGCCTTCAAACAAACTTAAACTCCCTTTGGTTTATGACTGTCCTCAATGCCAAGTAACCTATCCTAGTTGGTATAGAAGGTATGATTGAGTTCATAGGAAAGAGAAATATGTGTGGAGTTTTATTAAATATTATAGAAAACCTTCATAAGGGGAAGTGTTTAATCATTGTGAAGCCTCAACAATGTGAAGCATATTCCTAAAAGGTGTTAGGGCTTATGTGTGTGGGTGTGGATGCTCTATATTAGGATGTCTAGAAGTGGAAGAAAAATGGAAGAAGTCTATTAGAACTCCACAAGTCTACAAATAAAACCATCGGTGTAGCCCACCCTGAAGAAAGCACCCTAGAAAAGCCAAATTTGATCAGGAAGTGATTAAATATCACTAAAAAGGGATAGGAGTTATCCCGATACCCGATAGACACATTAGGAAGATATACACCGATCGAGTCATTACTAAAGTATCATCAGTGTGAATTGTTCTCTTGTTAGTAGTCGATAAGGCTATCAGTAAGAATTACACTGATAGGGACAAAATTCCTAGTCATTGATACAACTTCAAGAGATTGGGGTGTAATATTTCAAGCTATCCCGATGCTCGATGGAAACAATAGAGTAGGAGATTCATCGAGGAAAAAGTTACTATAAGCAGAGACTATTCAAGGTTATGTCGATACCCGATGGAGGGCTTAGGAAGACGCACACTGATAAAAAATAAAGTGACTTAAGTAATGAATATTGTCGATGAGCTGTTACAGATACAATTCAAAACTAAAACCAAAGCACCTTGTATTTAATGCGTGCAATTGAGTAGATTGATTTCTCACATGAGGCAAATTAAGAACCAAATATAGGTTTCATCTTTGTAAAAAATACACAAGGTGAGAATTATTGCTCATAATTCATCATGCATCATGGAGGCTGCAAGTTGATTAGGAAGAAATAGGAGTGCATCAAGATATCCTGAACAAAATGTGAATCAAGATATCATTGATCAATTGCAGTCCCCAGGCCCAAAATCAAGGATGTCAAAATAGCATTTGCCCAAACAAGACCAGCTTGAGGATAGGTTTAAAGGGGTTGGAGATGTGTGGACAAAGGTGAGAGGCTATGATCTCTTCATATTTCATTTTTTGATAAAGGACAGAGAAGTGCCAATTTGTAACCCATGAATAACAAGCTTAAGTAAAGTAGTTGTTCCAAATGTTTTCATAAATATTAGATTGACGGAAGTCTTGGTCAATAATTACAATTTTGTGAAGAGATGCATTCAGTTTCCAAAATCGTGAAGTGTTTATCAGATTTAGCCATGGCACTATAGATGAAGTTGTTAGCTAGACCCTAACCCCAATGTACTCTTGTCATTTCAAGAAGTAGAGGATGAATTTGCTAAAATGGATACTACTTATAAGGGTGGAACTTAGCTTTCCACAGGGTTCAGAAGGGCATTCTAACTAAAAAGGATGGTCCCTCACTCAACATAGACATTTTTAGACACTACTTATAGTACACCTATATGTCATACGAACAAGTGGGAGGTATAGAGGTCCTTGATGTAGCTAATATTGGGTTGCTAGCGTTAGCACCAAATGTACAAATGTATGAGCAAGGAACCTTTGATTATGCTACTTATGTTGTAGAAAAATTACATGAAGGTTTGTTGAACCTCAAAGATAATAGGGATCCCATTTTCAAGTTTTAGTCATTTTTAATGAATTTGATTTTATTTTATGGAAGATTTAGGGGTATGTGGCCAATGAATTTAAAATTAAACATAGTGGATAGAGTAGGTAAAGAACAACCAGTACAGATGTGGACAATAGTTTGGGATTCATGATATATGAAATTAAACTACATCAAGTTTGAAGAGATAATAGTAAAGCCACTATACCATATGTATGGTGTCCAGTGTGAAGGATCTATTTCCACTGAAGTTAAAAGATTTATTAGACATGTTGGTTTTGATGAAAGAGTTATTTTCAATCACAACAGGGGTGATTCATTTATTCACAAGGATTTTACTTGCTTCAGGATTTACGGTTTCGAAGGAACCCCATATCTATTGCCAAAACTTGTACCAGACATAATTTCTTATTTGGAGATTGTGAGACAGTTAAGTGTTTTGAATGCCAAATATTTTGGAGGTATGCATAAGTAGAATTTCCTACTTGGGACTCTTAATTTTGGGGATTTTACCATTGTATCAACAAATTCTTATGAAGCCATTGATAGGAAATGGATTGAAGAATACAATTTGTTCAAATATGTTGCTAGGGTCAATTATGACCCTAAGGGATATATTCACAATTCGAAGAAAAGTCAAAATCTGGGAGATTATATTCATGTTTACTTGGGAGTAGAGGACATGTTTAGAAACATGGAGGAGGAAGAGGCCCAGATGATCATTGATGAATTAAGAAATAAATTGGAAGAAAAGAAAAAGAAATTGCAAGAAATGGAAACTAAAGAAGAAGAGAGTGAAGGTGATTCTGAAGAACTTGAGGTGGTATCTAGGCATCAACCACTAGACATAGCAGAACAACCAGACTTGTAAGAGAAAGTTGTTGTCAGGATGAATATCCATAGTGATGTAAGATACGATGAGTATTATGCGTTTGTTTCTGATGATGTTTTAATTAAGTTAAAATAATTTAAATCCTTTTTATATAATTTGAAAGGGAAAAAACTGAGAGACTCTATCCCAAATGTAACCCCTAAAAAAGAATCAGAATTGTTGGGAAAACTAAAGGAAGTATTCAGTTTAGAATTGACCACTATAACCCCTCAAAGGGGAAGACAACTTCTTAGTGAAGCAGACATCATCATCTTTCCAGGATGGGACATGAGTGCATCATTTATTTTTTATAGTATCTTACTTTCCTACAATAAAGATTTTAAATTGGATATTTAGGGGGAAATGATGTGTATCTCGGCTCTAGATTTGACCAAAGTGAAGAGGTTTTTCTTTTATGGGCTCTTTACCCTCCATATAAGAAGCCAATTTTTTTTGATGTGGATAAATCCTTTGGTCACATGATGAAATTGAAATTTGGTGAAGTAGATCCCATTGTTTTTGATAAAGATATACGAGTTTTACATGGACCCAAAACCAAAAGTTTTATAAAATTTGACCATCAGCCAAACAGACATGGACCAACATCAAAACAAGGGAGCACCCCCAAATAGCCAAGAAATAAAAAGAGATGCGGATAAACAAGACAAAACAAAAGAAAAACTCTCAATTAAGAGACATCACTAGATCTTTGTTCTTGTGGATGGAAATCTTGTTGATTTCCTCTAGCTCGTCCATTAAGAAATCTTGAGGTACCCTTTTTACTACTCTTGCTTTTGGTTCTAGAGCTAGGACCAGTGGTTTTTCTATCTCCAACAGCCATATCTTAACCTCCAAGATCTTTCACTAGTTCACTATGATAGGATCTGTAATCAACAACCATGGCATTGATCTTTTCAAGCCCCTCTATACTGTTGTTCATGGCTTTTTTACTTATGTCAACCAGGTTCTTGAGATTTTTCTTAATCTCCACCATAGACTATTCCACCTTTTCAATTCTTTGTTTGTGATTGCATTTCATCACGTTGACATCCTAGGAGAGCTTTTGGGTCATAATCACAAGTTTCTCAGATTTGCTAGGCTCAGGAGAAGTAGTGAAAATATCAATAATCTCTTTAACCCCCACTTTGAGCATATCAATATCTTGCCCCACCCACTTGCAATAGCTCTCCTGACTTTTGGTAGCTTCCATAACTAGCTTCATTAGATTACTAGTCCTTTGCATCCCACTATTCTCTTCTTTGGCCATGATCCCCTATTTTTATTTCAAGACATTGATAGGGATGTCCAATTTAATTTCCTAATCCGAATTCTTCGGACCTTAGTCCCTAGCCACTAACTTCTTATTTTTAGAGAGGGGCTCAACCTTAGAGATTAGTTTACTAGTGGTTTTGTATTTGTTGGCCACCCATCTGGGAGGATTTTTGCTGCTAAACGTTCCAAGGGTGACCATCATCTACCCTTCTTTTGCAAGTTTATATTTAGTGTCATCAAGAGGAACCCCACCGTAGACACGTAAAAATGTCTCATTGATCATGTACTAATTATTCCTCTAATTGATTAAATAATTCTATAATTTTATAATTAAGTCAATTAATCTTATTCTTCTAATTTCATATTTCCTCATCATCTTACTAATTATCCTATTTCTTATTCTATCATCATTTAATCATTTAAACCATTTTCTAAATGTTAATTAAACATTAATTATTTAATTAATTATGGTTAATTCCCCAATTTAAATAACCTTTATTATTTAAATAAATTAATTCTCAATTTCTATTTCATATTCTATCATTATTTAATCATTTTTAAAATATTAATTAAATATTTACTATTTAATTATTACGGTTAATTCCCCAATTCAAATAATCTTTCTTATTTAAATAACTTAATTCTCAATTTCTATTTCTTATTCTATCATCATTTAATCATTTTAATCATTTTCTAAATATTAATTAAATATTTATTATTTAATTATTATGGTTAATTCCCCAATTTAAATAATCTTTGTTATTTAAATAAATTCTTTCTCAATTTCTATTTCTAAATATTAATTGAATATTTATTATTTAATTATTATGGTTAATTCCCCAATTGAAATAATTATTATTATTTAAATAAATTAATTCTCAATTTCTATTTCTTATTCTATCGTCATTTAATCATTTTAATCATTTTCTAAATATTAATTAAATATTTATTATTTAATTAATTATGGTTAATTCCCCAATTCAAATACTCTTTATTATTTAAATAAATTAATTCTCAATTTCTATCTCTGATCATCTAATCATTCAATCATTTTCTAAATATTAATTAGATATTTATTATTTACTTAACTAATTAATTCTTCCATTTCCAAATCCCCAAATTCTAATTTCATTTGATTTCATATTCTTCTAATTTCTTCAAAATTCAACCCTTTTCTAAATATTAATTAAATATTTATTATTCAATTAATTATGATTTAATCTTTTAAATTAAATAATCTTTATTATTTAATTAAATTAAATTTCTAAATAAATAAATGGTTTCTTTAAATTATTTAATTAACTAATTAATTCTTCCGTTTCCAAATCCCCAAATTTTAATTTCAGTTGATTTCATATTCTTCTAATTTCTTCCAAATTCAATCACATGTGCATGATTTCAAAAACCAAATTGAAAATCAAAGTCAAGTTCTAAATATATTCAAAAACTAAATTGAATTAAATAAATTCAATTATTTGAATTAAATCTCATGCAAAGATTAAATTGAAAATCTAAATCTAAATGCAAGCACATGCTAAATTAATTAATTAAATCATTTATCTCTTCAACTTCTATTTTCATCTTTTAGTTAGCCTTTTCTAAATTAAACTCTCTGTGTCATCTTCTTTATTTCCACCAATCATTCTTTTTCTTCCTTCAATCAGCTTTTTCTCAATTAGTTGACTCAATCAATCTATTTAATCTATTGAGGTCCACTCCTACAATCAACAATTCAACTATCAATTTTCATTTGAGCTCACCTGAGTTCCACCTATTGATCAATTTGTTCCACCTTTCAATCAATCTTCTCTAATTTTCTATAAATTGGGCACCCAATCTCTATTTTCAACAATCATGAACTTTGAATATTTGTGTCACTTGCAGGTTACCAACGCAATATCTGAGAGCCATCATACCACAAAGAGGAGAAGAAAAATGGAAGTTATACGCAGTCAAAGAATAGGGAGTCTTCAATTGATTTCATTTATATTTCCTATTTTTCTTGATATTGTGTTATTCCATTGTCTTATTTGTTAAATTCTTTGGTTAGGAGGGATTCATGATTTCCCTTTTACTTTTAATTGATTACTTGCTTTTAAGATGAATTTTACATGTACACATTTTGGTGAACCCGACGTGAACTAACAACAATTTAACCTTCATTATTTTTCTGTGTGATTTTTGCAAATTGTGCGGATTTTTCATTTTTTTGTAGGTTGCACAAATTTTGAGAAAATATTTTTTCATCATGCAATCGAGCATTCACCGTCACACAATTGCATAGACAACATCACACATTTGACCCTTCGGGGTCACACATTTATTCTGACAGGTTCATGCAATCACCTTTTCGGCATCACGCATTCACAGGAAGCTTTGCTGTTTAATTTTTTCTTTCATCTGTTATTTGTTTTGTTTAATTCTGCCTCAAATTTGGTTAATCTGGGATCAAATTGCTTTTATTTTATAATTTTATTAATAGATTTTATGGCAAGAAAAGTACACTTAAGGATTTCAGGTGCAAGAAGGATGAAAAAACAAAGAGAAGAAGCTAAACGCTACCAAAAGGTTCTCTAGGCAAAAAATTGATACAAGATTTGGAAGAGCAACTGGCCTTAGACAGATATAATAGCCTAGTTCTTTCTTATACAGTTAAATATGATCTAATCAATATAAAATGGTTGATGAGGGATTTGGATAGGGCTTCACAATTGGTTTTGCAAGTTCCTGATTGGTTTTAAGTTCTCTTATTTGTAAGTTTTTAAGTTTTTTTGTTGTCTGCCTTCTGTCACGCAATCAACCTATTAGTGCTATGCAATTTACTAGATATCATCACGCATTTGGTCTGTTAGATTTACGCATTCAATATATTAGATTCACACATTCAGTCTATAAGTATCACGCAAATGCACAGGTAAAATTACACATTCACCTCTGTCAAATTTTGAGTTTCTGTTTTCTATTAGTTTTCTTTTACTACTAGTCTTCTGTTTACAGCTTGTGGTAGATTTTTGTGGAGGATTAGATTAGTAGTTTTGCATGCACATTTCACACTTCATTTTCAGTGCTTAAAATCAACAAGAATTAAAATTGACATGCATGCACACTTCACACTTCATTTTTAGTGCTTAAAATCAACAATAGTTAAAATTGACATGCATGGATAATCTCACACTTCATTGATTGGTGCTTAAAATGAACATGGGTTAAAATGGACATGAATGAATAATCTCACACTTTGTTGTTGGTGCTTAAAATGAACATGGGCTAAAATTGACATGCATGCATCTCACACTTGGTTTTTGGTGCTTAAAATCAACAAATGGTTAAAATTGACATGTATACCTTCATACTTGGATTTGGTGTTTAAAATGGACATGCACATGCATATCTAACACCTAAATTTGGGCTATAAAATGAACATGAATCAGGCTACATTAGATTAAATCATTTTTTTCATTTTCTTAAGGTAAAGAACTATTTATTGTGTCGGTGGTGGACATACTGTTGCACTAACTAACTTTCTACCCACCATTGGGCTCTTGGGAGGAAGAAGGAAGGTGACAATGACATCTAAATTTTATTTTATTCTATTTTTTGAGGGGTATCTTTGATTGGGGATTTCATCACCCCACAGAGGTACTTCAAATTGGGATGTGTTTGGGATATCATCTCTCCTAGCATACTCTCAAGTGGGTTTTTCGAGCCGCTATATAAATATACTGGTCAGGCAGCTACAGTGTTGAATGAATTCGATGTATGTGGGGGCCTTCCTTGCACTAATAATCTCAACTAAAGCCTTAAGTGGCTTGCTTTGAGAATTCATCATTGGATCGAGACCCCTTGAAACCTAATACTAAGAGCCAATTTAGTTTCCAAAAATACTACATTCAGTGGTTTCGGGAGTGCAGATCATACCCCATAGATACCCTTCATGTACCTTACACTATGATATAGGAATCCCTTGGCTATAAGATCCTCAGATCTTCAGGGTAAGAGAGACTGGAATGCCCGAGAAGTGTGTGTCATGGAGTGGAGCCAATGCTGCCAGACTCTCTATCTGTTCATTTTGTCTCAGTATTTCGTAAGGGCCTCACGAAATGGTGTCCACTATCTAGCCTAAGATTGTATTATGTGATTTTTTATGTATAGATGTGCTAGACTAGTATTGAGTCAGCCCCTTTGGCTATTTCAGGCCCTTTCCCATGTATTTCCAATTCTTTTGAGATTGTATGAAAATTGAATCTGTTAGCTATACATACCTACTAGCAATTGTTCTTAGATTTGGAAAACTACAAACCATTGTCCTACACATGAAGCTACAGAAAATAAAGCCCATTTTCAAACCAAAACTCAAAAGTCCTTACATATTTGTGACCCTAGGCAATCTTTTACATCATCTTTTGCATAGTCCCACTTACGTCCTCATTATCATCCTACGTCTTTTACATAGTCCCACTTATGTCCTTATTTTAATCCTACATCCTTTGTATAGTCCTAATGACGTCCTCATTATCATCCTATATCTTTTGCATATTCCCACTAACGTCCTCATTATCGTCCTACATCTTTTGCATAGTCCCACTTACATCATCATTATCATCCCCAATCTTTTGCATTATCACCCATATTAGTTACATAGTCCTACATTATCATATACATCTTCATCTAGACCTCATATATGTCTAAGTCCATATTTAGTTTTGGGTTCATAACATGTGCCTTCATGGGTCTCTCAGGTGATGGTTTTCTCCCCTTCAAGCAACCTAATTTAGTACCAAATGGTGGTCAATGAGAAATCATTGATGGTCTTGCTAACTTAGCTTGGGATTGAAGAAGAAGCACACCTCAATATATAGGAGTCATACATGAGATAAATATTGAGTCTAGGATTTCCCGTTTAATTGATAGAGAGATTGAGGTTGAACAACTTCGTCAACAAATAGAAAGACTTGCATTAGAGAAATCTAGGAATGCTCAAAAGGTCTCATGCCAAAATCCTCAATAGAGAGTCTAGTATAGTCTTGCATACCTTGCATTTACATCTACAATCTAGGGTTAAGTCATCATCTTGCATAGAAACACTCTCATATAAGAAATTTTAGATGCCTGTCACAAGGTCATAGAAAGTAAAAGGAATAATGGACCCGAACAACACACAGTCTGTAAACCCTACTTGGAATTTAGACATGTCAATAGGTCAACACTCAGGTACAAAGAAAATGTCCACCATAAATGAATTACAACAACATTTGACAAAGGAAGAAATTGAATCCGCACAATAAGACCCACATGTCCTCATGATCCTAGATGCACTTATACATAGCAATAGGGACAAGTATCTTTTGTTGTTAATACAAAATGGGGCAAACCTACCTAAGGATTTTGATGTTGCAAAGATTTTACCACCAGGAAAAACTTTAGGTCAAGATAAGATTCAAACACCACCCTTGACACAAATACAAGCAACAACTTCCATTTTTCTTCAAAACGTACCTATCGAAATAAATGTCAACACAAATGCAAACTTTCAAACAAGTGTATCATATTCAGCAATCAATGCTAGTATACCTTCACAGAGCATACCGATAATATCAAGTGTCTCAACACCTATTCAAACACAAGCAAAAAATGCAACCCAACCTCCAGTTTCCTATCCTATGGGTTCCACATATAGTCAACAAAATGCAAATCTAGGTATTGCCAATACAACAAGTACAACTCAACCAAAACATGGGTTCGCATATCACTTATTTAACAGTACTTAGTGGAACATACAACACACAAGGTTATAATCTTGGTACCTTCCAACAACCTCCTAGTTATGCAACCATGAATCCTTTTGTGGGACATACACAAACACAAGGTATACCTTTGACACAAACAAATATTCTGACATAACAAATATAGAATTTACAACAACAAATGATGACCATGCAAACTATTAATGACAAGAAAAGCTACACACTGTAGGACTTACATCCTTATCTATTCGATCACACATTATACATGCTGCCTTTCCCAAAACATTTTGAAATAGCCAAATTTGATAGATATCGAGGGAAGGGTGATCCTAGAGATCATATCAGATATGTTTTTATGGAATGCATAGGGGTTGCCTCAGAAGATACTTATCTAATGAGACTATTTCCTAATAGTCTAGGAGGACCAGCTTTAGAGTGGTTTTCACATTTACCACCAACCATCGCATCATGGGGAGAATTAGTTGAACAATTTATTGCAAACTTCTCACATAACACTGACACCCTAGTTACTTTGATGGACTTGTGTGTCACTAAACAATATGAGAATGAAACATTTGCATCCTTCATACAATGAAGGAGGGCTCTCTATAGGAGGTGCAAAAATGTTATCCCTGAAATAAAGGAAGTGGATATGTTCACATAAAATTTGATCCCTAAGATTAAATATCTGATACAAATGCAATGTTTAACCACATTCAAACAAATCATGGAAAAATATCTCAAATGTGAGAAGGGACTAGTAGAACAAGGACTCATTAAGTATGGCAATACCAACAACAATGACAAATCCAAGTTTTGGTCAAAAAACAAAAATGTTACCAATGATGGTATTGTAGACGACGGAATGATAAACACAACTCAACTTGTTTTATCTTTGGGAATGAGTATGTCATCTAATCCACATATAGGGAATAACACAACCTCAGCAAATGTAAATACTACACAAAACATGAACACAAGATACTCGAGGGTAAATGTTCCAAGCAGAAATTACACACCTCTAGGAAAACCTATTGAGTGAGCGCTCAAAAATTTAATACAGACAAACATGATCACTTTACCTGAGGTAAGAATGTATGAGCCAGGTCCTCTCAAACCCACATGGTGTAATGATAATGATTTATGTGATTATCATAGGACTAAAGGTCACAAAATGACAGGTTGCTACAAATTGAAAATTTTCGTCCAAGATCTGATAGACCAAGGGGACATCACAATTGATACCGATAAAAACTTAGCAAACACAAATCATATGATTTTTAAGGATCCTTTTGTTAAGAATGACAAGGGGAAAGCTACCACATTAGGTACCCAAGACAATACAACTAACTACACAAAGGTCTCATACAACTACACTATTCATGCCATTAGCTCAAGAGATATAGCAAACAATGATTAAGAAGAAACACTTGATCAAGATGACCAATATCTAAACACTCACATAGATAATAACCAAATTTGCATGATATTAGAAACACCGAAGTATGATGATGATAAAAATATTTGTCTCGGAGACTGGGGGCATGATCAACCATCTCACTCAAGTTGGTTTGAAGATGAACTCATAGAACATATCATGGATGTCAAACATACCCATAAAGACTATGAAGAGGGATTTAACATAAATATTGATAAATAAACCTATGATACAAATGATACAATCGCTATGATCACCATACCTCCTAGCACAGATATCATTGTTCAAACTATTGTGAATTTTGCCCACTCATAGAGCTATACTGGACAAAGCACTTCAAGATTCGATAGTAAACAAAGATATAGATTAAAATGCCTTCCAGTCTATGGCTGGAAATTTGACACAAGGCACATGTATTGCATTCACAGAAAAAGATATTTGTAGTGATAGATTGCTTCATAATGACCATCTACATTTGGAAGCTTACATTCATAAGAGAAGAATCAAAAGAGTACTCATAGATGGGGGAGCTGGTCTCAACATTTGTACTTTAAAGTTGGTCAAAGCACTAGGATATTTTGAACTTCACATTGATTCTTCCAAGAGGATAAATATCAAGGCTTATGATGATGAATAAAGTCCATCTAAAGGCATTGTAACATTACCCATACAAGTAGGACCAATAACGACATAGGTTGATTTTCAAGTCTTGGATAGAGAGCTGGGATATAACATGTTATTGGTCTGCCCATGGATCCACACCATGCAAGCAGTACCATCCACATTCCATCAATCTGTCGAATTCCCATACAATGGTATTGAAATTGCCATAGAGGGTGATCCAAATCCATTTCAACATTGCAATTATCTGGAAGATAGTGTGGATAATCAAGTACCCATCAATCAGGCCACACCTCTCACTACACAGCTGGAAATATTAAAGATCACAAAAACAAACAAAAAAAATTCCTACAACATCTTCCTTATAAATAAAAGATATGGGTTGTGGAGTGTATTCTATTGCAAATACTTTAACTGGGAAACAATTGTCTCTTTCTCCTAAGTCCTTTGGGAAACCTTACACTACAATACAAAAATAGGACAAAGGAAAATAAATTGTCAGATACACAGACTCACGCTCTTTCATTCGATGGGGTGACTTACAAGAAGAATCCTTGAATGAAGATGTTAATCATTGGATATATAGAGCGGAAGAACATAGGAAAATACCTAGAATACACACAGATCAGTATGGAAATGGATTCAAAATACTCCAAAGACATGGATATGATGGTACCACAGGCCTTGGGTTACAGAAATAAGGAAGGCTAGAACCTGTTGTTCCTAATGATAATCCAGGGAATCAAGGATTTAGATACAAGAATGTACAACATATCACAGAAGCAAGACATTGTACCCTTGATATTCTAAATTGACCAATCATACCATCAGATTAAATATCACAAAGGAATTTATCTACACAGTCACTTCCATCTTCATCTCAAACAAGTAATCAGGTACCTACATCACCTAGTACAAAATCAGATGGAGAAGACATGAGACAACTCTTGCAAGAACTTACCACTAAGTTACAAAATGATACAATTATTGAAATAATAGTACAGGCTAATGTGGTAATAGATGCAGGTTTACCACCACCACTTTAATCCCACCCATAGTTATTATCACTACTCCTACCATGAGAAGCAACTTAGACTCTGCCTAATGAAATAGATGAAGAAAGATTGAAAAGGCTTATACCAAGCTTCAGAAACATAACTAATGCCCAAAGAAGACCAATCAATCTACAACAGAATTAGAGACAAGAACAAGAAGAAATAAAGGATGATATCCCATATGATGAGACATGTATTGAAAGTGAGACAAACTCTCACGACTACAAATTCTTATCACTCCATGATTCTAGCCCATCAAAAAGTGTAATATTAAGGAATCAAATAAGGCTTATACAGGATGAAGATACACAAAGTCAGTCAAACAATCAAGTCTTCATGTTATCAGAGTCTACTAAAGAAGGGAGTAATGCTTTACCCCTAGTGCATTCACACTTGATTGATTGGGGGCAAGAAAGAAAACCAATGCTATATTGGTTTAAAAATGATGAAGCCATTTCAAAATTTCTAGGAGTTAGAGAGGGATTTCCACAAGGTGATCATAAAGTAGGGTTTGTTATAGACCTAAATAGAATGGCATACTTTGGAGAAGAAAGTTATTCTATAACAAAAGATAAGGATCAAACTACCCATAATGGAAAGAGTGACTTGGGTAATCTTCCTATGGAAAGAGAAAGTTCAACATTACTTACGGACAAAACAAAAGAAGTAAACATAGCAGAAGGGGAGGTTGTACATAACATCCATCTGGAAAAATCAATAAGCAAGGAAGAAAAAGATAGATTCATCCATTTTTTCAAACAAAGACGTATCAACTTTGCTTGGTCATATTCAGACATGCCAGGTTTAGACTCTGACTTAATGTTGCATCACTTACCTTTGATACCCAGAGTTAAACCTTACAAGAAAAAAATGAGAAAAATGCATCCAAGTATTGCATTACTGGTTAAAATAGAACTACAAAATTTGTTGGATGTAGGTTTTATTAGACCTATTGACTACGCAGAATGGATATCCAACCTAGTACCTACGACTAAACCCACAGGAGGCATAAGAATCTATACTAATTTTTGGGATCTAAATAAAGATTGTCCTAAAGATTACTTCTCGCTACCTAATATTGACATGATAGTTGACCTAACAACTAGAAATGAGATGCTACCCTTCATGGATGGTTTTTCAGGATACAACCAGATTAAAATTGCACTAGAAGATCAACATAAAATGGCATTGACATGCCCATGGAGAACATACTACTGGAATGTGATGCCATTTGCTCTTAAAAATGCCGGAGCAATGTACCAAAGAGCCATGACAACATTGTTTCATGACATGATCCACAACATAATGGAAGATTATGTGGATGATATATTGGCTAAATCACAAACAAGAGAAAGTCACCTTGTAGTTCTTACATAGATATTTGATCGGTTAGAATAGTATAATGTCAGATTAAATTTGAAGAAGTGTGTGTTTGGTGTAACAATAGGTAAACTGTTAGGGTTTATAGTGTCAAACAAAGGAATTGAAATAGACCCTGCTAAGGTCAAGGAAATCATTGATATGCAACCTCCATCAACACTTAAACAACTCAGAGGGTTACAAGGAAGACTACAATCCATAAGGAGATTCATAGCACAATTGGCAGATAAGTGTCACCCATTCCAGTATTTACTTAGGAAAGGAGTTACTTTTAAATGGACAGAACAATGTCAGGAAGCTTTCTAGGCTTTGAAAGATTATCATTTGAACAAACTAGTGTTAATATCTCCTACTCCAGGACAACCTCTATTGTTATACATATCAACGAGGAACTCAACTCTAGGATCTCTATTGGCACAACAAGACAAAAATGGAAAAGAAAGAGACATTTATTATATAAGTAGGACTTGGATCGGCTATGAGCTTAATTAAGTAGGACTCTGATTAGCTTAGTAGTAATCTTTGTATCCTAAAAAATCAAACATTACATGTTGATTCATAAGGTACAACTCATTGCACACTTTGAGCCACTCAAGTACCTATTAAGTAGAGCAACATTGACCGGGCGATTCACTAAGTGGGTTATGATCTTCAGCGAGTTTGATATAGAATACATAGAAAAAAAAGCCATAAAAGGACAAACTATAGAAGATCAATTAGCAGAGGCTCCTATATAGGACAATCACCCATTGCTGATAGACTTTCTAGATGAATCTATGCAACTGCTTTAGTAATATGGAAGTTATACTTTGATGGATCAGATACAAGTCACAGATCTGGAATAGGGATTCTCTTCATTAATCCTCAAGGGGACGTTATACCTAAGTTATTTAGGATCAAGTTCCAATGTACCAACAATATGGTTGAATATGAAGCTCTCCTCATAGGGCTTCATACTTCTGTAAAATAGAAAATACAAGAGTTACAAGTCTATGGTGATTTAGAGTTGATTGTAAACCAGGTCAATGATGATTACAACATGAAGGATGACAAACTCATGCCTTATAAAAAGTTGGTCGAAGATTACAAGGAGCACTTCAATAAAATTACCTTCGAACAAATCCCAAGAATACAATACAAGGCAACAGATGCAATGGCAACCATAGGATCTCTTCTAAGTATGCCTATTAATGAAACTCAGTTTGATTTTATCATAGAACAGTTAATGTTACTTGCATATGAGACTCCCCTATCAGACTATGTATGTGCAATCATTGGTCCATAAACACCTTGGTACAATGAAATATATACATATTTACATACTCAATACATGACATCGAATTTGTCCATGAATCAAAAGAATACATTTATTCGTAAGCATCTAGATACACCATCATAGATGATACTTTGTATAGAAAGGGTTTTGATGGAACTCTTCTCCAATTCCTGGATGAGAATAAAACACACCTTGCTTTAAAATAAGTTCATGATGGAATCTATAGGGGCTCACTAAACCGGTCCACCATTGTCAAAGAAATTGTTGAGAATAGGTTATTACTGACCAACCATGGAAAAGGATGCTTACAAGTATGTATAGAAGTGTAAAAAATGCCAAATGTATGGAGACCTTATTCATACACTAGCACAAGATCTTCAACCCATTACATCACCATGGCCGTTTTCACAATGGGGATTAGATCTAGTGGGTAAAACCAACCCTACTTCTTCCAATGGGCACAAGTTCATCTTGATAGCCACTGAATACTTTACCAAATGGGTTGAGGCAATTCCTCTAAAATACACCACTAGAAAGTAGATAGAAAAATTCATGGTCAACTACATTATATGTAGATACAGAGTTCCAATGTTCTTTGTTACAGATAATGGGCATCCATTTAAAAATTAGGAAGTGAAAGAGTTGTGTACAAATTCCATATACAATAGAGATTTTCCATGCCATACTATCCACAAAGTAATGGGCAAGCAGAGGCTACGAATAAAACAATATTGAAAATTCTTAAGAATGTAGTCACTAACACAAGTCAGGACTGGCATCTCCAGTTAAATCCTACTCTTTGGGCCTATAGAAGAGGAGTACGCACACCTACAGGAGAAACACCATATTTCTTGGTCTATGGGACATAAGTGATACTCCCCATTGAAATAGAAATATCATCTCTAAGATTCTCCTTACAGAACATCATATCAGAGGAAGACTACAGGGTAGCAAGGTTACAAGAACTCAAAACCCTTGATGAAAAAAGACAAACATCATTTAACCATCTATAGGGATATCAAAATAGTCTGAGATGAAGTTATAATAAACGGGTCCGCCCACGAGCTTTTCAAGTGGGAGATCTAGTACTTAAAGAGAATCAAAGGAACCTAGCAGAATGAGAAAGACCAAGGAAATTCAAACCTAACTGGCTAGGTCCTTTCATTATAACAAGGGTCATAGGCAATGGAACATATAATTTGGCTACCATGGAGTGAGATCCACTCTCTGGCCCTATGAACAACATGCACCTCAAGCGATATTATACCTAAGGGTTGTATAGTTTAGGTTTTTTTTTACTGCATTGCATATCATATCATTTAAAAACATTTGCATTACATATAGTTTCTTTTTTTTTTAAATACATTGCATTCTCAAAATTTTTAGCAATTACATATAGTAGCATCAATAAAAAAAGGCAACTATCCAAGTTTATCATCTGTTTGCATCCAAGAGAAGTGAAGATCATCTCCTTTCTTAGATATTCAGACATGAAGTGTTTGAGATCCTATGGTCATAAATTCTCAATATTACCCTGTGAGAATGCTTTACTTATGGTTGGGTAGTGATTTCACTATTTAAGACTTGTTAATGCACAATCTATCAATTACTATATCTCAAACACAATAAATCTTTAATTCATTCTAGATACCTAGTTGATCATATGGCTAGTGAAAAATCTAAAATTCTACTTCAGCGTCATTGTAATTTTCACACCCAAGTAGGTTTCATTACTTACAAGTCAAGGCAAGAAAATAAAAAAGAGAAAAGAGCTATGCCAAATATCCATCTCAAGGCAAAAGAGCAATGATATATAAGTGAAATATCATGTATACAAAATGCGATAAAAAGATTGACTATGGGAACATGCAAGTAACTCCATCAGGGCTATGGATGCCTACTAGCAATGGAGCAATATTTGAGAAATTATAGTCTATAACCTCGTCGGAGCTCTCAAGGCTTGCTGGTAGTGACGCTCTATTTGAAATGCTTTTGAAGTTAGCATAATCCATGTAGCTAGTCATATAGGATGCTAAGGATCTACAGTGAACACAAGAGTAAGAATTAACTCATCTGCACACAAATAAGAGAAAGAAGATCAAAGTTTCAAGAACCAATGGGGAAGTTTTTCGTGTCTCCATTTGTAAATCTTACTCACTAAGTGTGTTGAGATGAATGATCCTAGGGACCTTAGAGATCAATTAACTACTTATCTATGAAAGGTTTTGTACCTCTATTTCAATTGGTGTATTACAAATGCAAAAACAAACACAATCAACCTTGTTCGAATAGGAAATTCATCTTCATTTTGCATATTGCATTCATATAGGTCATGTCAAAAATTAATTTGTCTCCACATGCATTCTGCAGATCATCATGTCGTACAGGTCTGCACATTGGGGGCATAACTAAAAAAATCCAAAAAAACATATAAAGTCCTGAAAAAATCCCAAAAATCATATAAAGTCCTCAAAAAATATAAAAAATCATATAAAGTCCTGAAAAAATCCAAAAAATCATATAAAGTCCTAAAAAAATCCAAAAACATTGAAAAACTCAAAATCCCAAAACAATGGAAAACACAAAAATCCATAAACACTGAAAAACTCAAAATCCAAAAAATACTAAAAACCATAAAATACCAAAAACATCCATATAATGTCCTGAAAAAAAAATCAACCAAAAACATCTGAATAATGATCCTGAAGAAAATCAATCAAAAACATTCAAATATCAATCCACATAATCCAAGAACATAAAAAAAACTCTTGGAAAAGAACTAAAAATTGAAGATCAATCAATCAAAAAAACTTGCAATAAAATGTCTTGTGAGAAACAAATACCCTAGCCGATATCTAGCAAACAATTCGTACAGAGTTAATGAAGGATACAACTATCTAGTCAAACACCTGCAATCAACTGATCAAACTATCTTATCAATCATCTCATATCCATATCAAAATGATCATTATCTTGTCTTAAACATAAGAGGATACACTTGAAATCAGACAAGTCAGTCTTAAGCAGGGTCCGCAACTTTATGAGATCAGACATTACCAACCATCACATCAAGCAACTGAGAATGAAGGCACAAGGTCAGTATAGTTGCTGAATTTTGTCCAGGTCAGTCTTTATCTGTTTATCATTTGGCGACAAATATTGTTCCTATGCTACTCAAGGATGTCTACAATTGACTAGAGGAGCTATGATGGGCATTATCTTTTTTCTTTGTTTGTTGCTTGTCTGCTACGTGTTTGTTTCTTCAATGAGATATCTTTACATCTTGGTTCCTTTTACCCTGATGTGCTAAGCTCCATTATTCGATAATAAGGTTCAGTGATGAATATATATTGTGCAATAAATAATGACAGGTTCGTGATTCATTCAATTTCATTTGCATTTTCATCTCATTTGTTTATTGCTAGTTTGTTGATTCTTCTCTCATCGTCTCTTTCTAAATCATATCATATCATCTAACATCAATCTATTTCATTTTAAGGTTCATTCTCTCATATTCTATCTCAATATCATATTCACATCACCTATCTTCATCTCCAATAAACTAACCATTCTTCTATCCTTTCATCTCACATTCTTTTTTTTTCGAAAGATAATTCATATCTTTAATGCACAAACAATATCTTGAGGGGGCCTTACACCCTAAGTACTAGGGCATATTGGGGCATAATTTTTTTAATTTTCTTTGAAACAATCTCGTTCTGACTTTATCTAAAAGAGGGGAAAATGTAGACACCTAAAAATGTCTCACTGATCATGTACTAATTATTCCTCTAATTGATTAAATAATTCTATAATTATTTAATTAAGTTAATTAATTTTATTCTTCTAATTTCATATTTCCTCATCATCTTACTAATTATTCTATTTCTTATGCTATCATCATTTAATCATTTTAACAATTTTCTAAATGTTAATTAAATATTAATTATTTAATTAATTATGGTTAATTCCCCAATTCAAATAATCTTTACTATTTAAATAAATTAATTCTCAATTTCTATTTCTTATTCTATCATCATTTCAATCATTTTCTAAATATTAATTAAATATTTATTATTTAATTATTATGATTAATTCCCCAATTTAAATAATCTTTATTATTTAAATTAATTAATTCTCAATTTCTATTTCTTATTCTATTATCTTTTAATAATTTTAATAATTTTTTAAATATTAATTAAATATTTATTATTTAATTATTTCTCAATTTCTATTTCTTATTCTATCATCATTTAATCATTTTAATCATTTTCTAAATATTAATTAAATATTTATTATTTAATTATTATGGTTAATTCTCTAATTTAAATAATATTTATTATTTAAATTAATTAATTCTCAATTTCTATTTCTAAATATTAATTAAATATTTATTATTTAATTATTATGGTTAATTCCCCAATTTAAATAATCTTTATTATTTAAAAAAATTAATTCTCAATTTCTATTTCTTATTCAATCTTCATTTAATCATTTTAGTAATTTTCTAAATATTAATTATTTAATTATTTCTCAATTTATATTTCTTATTCTATCATCATTTATTCATTTTAATCAATTTCTAAATATTAATTAAATATTTATTATTTAATTATTATGGTCGATTCCCCAATTTAAATAATCTTTATTATTTAAATTAATTAGTTCTCAATTTCTATTTCTCAATATTAATTAAATATTTATTAATTAATTATTATGGTTAATTCCCCAATTTAAATAATCTTTATTATTTAAAAAAATTAATTCTCAATTTCTATTTCTTATCCTATCATCATTTAATCATTTTCTAAATATTAATTAAATATTTATTAGTTAATTAATTATGGTTCATTCCCCAATTTAAATAATCTTTATTATTTAAATAAATTAATTCTCAATTTCTATCTCTGATCATCTAATTATTCAATCGTTTTCTAAATATTAATTAAATATTAATTATTTAATTAATTGTGATTTAATTCTTTTAAATTAAATAATCTTTATTATTTAATTAAATTCTATTTCTACATAATTAAATAGTCTCTTTAAATTATTTAATTAACTAATTAATTCTTCCATTTCCAAATCCCCAAATTCTAATTTTATTTAATTTCATATTCTTCTATTTTCTTCAAAATTCAACCCTTTTCTAAATATTAATTAAATATTTATTATTAAATTAATTATGATTTAAATCTTTCAAAGTAAATAATCTTTATTATTTAATTAAATTCAATTTCTTGCAAATTCAATCACATGTGCATGATTTCAAAAACCGAATTGAAAATCAATGTCAAGTTCTAAATATATTCAAAAACTAAATTGAATTAAATAAATTTAATTATTTGAATTAAATCTCATGCAAAGATTACATTGAAAATCTAAATCTAAATGAGAGCACATGCTAAATTAATTAAATAAATCAATTAATTAATTAAATCATTTATCTCTTCAACTTCTATTTTCATCTTTCTATTAGCTTTTTCTAAATTAAGCTCTCTATGTCATCTTCTTTATTTTCATGAATCATTATTTTTCTTCCTTTAATGAGCTTTTTATCAATCAGTTAACTCAATTAATCTATTCAAACTATTGAGTTTCACTCCTACAATCAGCGACTCAACTATCAATTTTCATTTGAGCTCACCAGAGTTCCACCTCTTGATCAATTTGTTCCACCTTTCAATCAATATTCTCTAATATTCTATAAATTGGGCATCCAATCTCCATTTTCAACAATCACGAAATTTGAATCTTTGTGTCACTTGTAGGTTACCAGCGCAATATCTGAGAGCCATCATACCATGAAGAGGAGAAGAGGATTGGAAGTTATACGTAGTCATGGAATAGGGAGTCTTTAATTGATTTCATTTATAGTTCCTATTTTGCTTGATATTGTGTTATTCCATTGTCTTATTTGTGAAATTCTTTGGTTGGGAGGGATTCATGATTTCCCATTTGCTTCTAATTGATTACTTGTTTTTAAGATGAATTTTACATGTACACACCCACTATCCTCCAAATCCATATCCGAGTCAGAGACATCCTGGATATTAGTTTCTTGGCCAGTCTCAGTTAGAGAGGGCACAACTTCAAGGGATTTAGCATACTCCATGATGAGAACAATAAGTCCTTTATGGAGAATACAATTATTTGTATTCTCCAAATGTTTTTCCAAGCTATCTTCTAAAGAGGAAGCCAAATAGAAAGGAACATAAATGATTTTACCATGCCTAAAATGATTTAAGATGATAGGAAAATATGTTGGCATATCTACCATCGAGCATAATATACGTCATGATGAACTCATCCATTTTAGGCCAGGGATCTAACAAAACTCATAAATGATTTTTAGTAACTCTAGAGTGCTCCTTGTCTTTATCAAAGAAACTCATCAAGTCATCCTCCCTAGCTTTCCTATCCCTATAAAATCTTATGCCAGTCATTGCCAGAGCAGTGACCATCACCACCAAGGTTTCATCAATATGATACTCGGCACCATAAGCCCTTAGGCTCTCTTTTTTCCACCCATTGACAAAGGCCTCCGTGAGCAGAGGAGAAGAGCCATGAATTCGATCCAAGAGGGGGATGATTCCCCATCAACTAATTCCTACCACACATCCCTGTTTTTCTTCCATTTATCGCAAGTAGATGGTTCTTGCCTATTCTTGTCCCCACCCATTATGTTCCTAGTTGCTGAATAGTAGAACACACTAGAGAAGGCATCGACTAGTCGCACGAAATGGGCCACACCAAAAAAGTCTGCAAATAGTAGGAAAATCCAAGCACCAGTGAAGTTTTTAGATCTTCGGTTAGGGAAAACTAAAAAGAGTTGTTTCCCCATCAACACTATCAAATCATGATGAAGGATCATTGATTAACACAGTAATAATCATAGGAAAGCTCACACAGATTTTTGGCGAACGAATCCCTACTACTCCATTTAGTTACCACATATCTCGCTGCCACATTAGCTAGTAGATCTGCCACTTTGTTGGTTTCTCGATAAACGTGCGAGATTTTGAAATTTTCCTGCTCATTTATGATATCTTAGCAATCCTTGATCAGGTTAGTTGTCATCTAGCTAGGATCCGTGCGTCCACTTAGACAATTGACAGTGCTTATCGAATCAGACTCCAACCAAACTTTTGTAAAGCCTTCTCTTTAAACCATGTGTAACCCAATATGGGAAGCATAGGCTTCTGCATAGTGGTTAGACTGGGTTCCTAGAGGGAGAACCACCACAAAAACTAGTAGACCAAAATGAATCTTGGAGTGAAATGAGAAGTTGGAACTAAGATTGTAGAGCCTTGCTTTGTAGGATCCTATTGGTGTTTTGAGGGGTCAGTGTCATACATCTTAAAGTGTTTGACAAGTCACAAGGAGGGCTCTGCATCAGGTATATGTTTCACCGACAACTCAAGAATTTGATGATGATTTGTTATCATTTCGAGATCATTTGGTTATGTCTAAGACATGGATTGGATGTTTGGATTGGGTATTTTGCTTATTTCTCTAATCAGTTTCACATTTTTTCCTTTACCGACAGATAGATCAAGATTATGGACTAGTACAACATATCATGTTCCAGATCAAGATGACACATTTTGGAAATAGTTTATTGATTGGATAATGTGTAAATGTATTGAGCTGATATATTGTATCACATTAAGACATATTTTAAATTAATTTAAAGGTAATATCTTTAGTGAGCCAACCTTATGATAAGGTCTTAGGGTTTTGTATAAATAAATGTAAGATCTTATTCAAGATCATTGTAGAGTGAAAATAAGAAGATCCTTGTACGAATCATGCAGATATTATCTGAAGGTTGAAGAAAAGGTTATGAAGGTATTTGGGACTCATAGTTAGAGCTTAAACCGATACTGAATCTAGCATTGCAGATGCTATTTTGAAGTAGTATATTATTATTGGTTTTAACCACCAAATTTTAGTCAGTGTGACTCCTATTTTGTGATTTAGTAGTGAGCTCTAGGCAGTTGGCCTTTCTACATGTGCAAACCTGATTATTGTATTCACTTACTATCTGTAGTAGTATCATCTGATTGCAGGTAAGGTTTCCCACCATGGTTTTTCTCCTTACAGGGTTGCCACGTCAAAATCTTTGTGTCATGTGTTGTGGATGTTGTTTCTCTTTTTGTTTCATGCATTAAGTGATGTTGGTACTTTCATAACTGTTAATCTATTTTACTGGCAATAAGTTTTAAGTTAAACTAATTGGTTTTGAGTTGTAATTTATTAACAACTGATTCACCCCCCCTCTTAGTTGTCCTTCTTAGTTCCTAACACTATCTTAAAGAGGTTATCACTAGTTTCAAAGCTATACTATATTGTAGCTTCCCATTCATTAAATTCTTATGACTTGCATAGATAAAAGTAACAATCATCTTGGAATTCCTTAAGAAGCTCAATTGGATTGCTTCTTTCTTCAGGAGTGCAATAGTTTCCCACACATACTATCTTAGGATTATCTACCTCACGAATGTTTACAAATTCATATTCTCCAGAAATATTGACAGATCTATAGATATTATTTTTCATATACTTATCATATTTCTCAAATAGCTTCTCAAATGAGACGACACCTTTGGGAATTTTATTACTTGTAAACTACACAACTGCTTCTTTTGAGATAACTATTCTATCCCGGTAATATTCTCTACACTTGAAAATTGCTACAATCTAAGAAGGCTTGAATTTTTTTATCATTCATTAACACTTTCCACTATTATAAATTATTAGGTACATTAGCCTTATACATTACTTCAATATTGTACTCATTGATTTAAAATTAGCATGAGGTAATAATAATGAAGATGACATTGCAAGATATTCTTCTCTTGTGTTCTATTCCAATAGCAATTCTCCTATCGAAAAGTCATTGAAACCTTCTATCTCATACCACACATGATTCCTACAATGTATGATGCTTTCATTTTTTACTATGAAAATTTCCCTAACATGTTTTATAATTAGCTCTGCATTTCTAACAACCTAAACTTTCTTGATTCCTTTTTGTTTAATTGTTGTAATTCCAAATAGAAAGGATTCATATTCAGCTGTGTTATTGGTGTTTTTGAATTCCAAAAAATAGGAAAAAGGAAACCTTTCAACATTAGGGGATATTATTTAAAACACTAAATCCAAAACCAAAATTTGAATAACTACAATCAAATTTTAATATTCATAATCCTAAATAAATCTTTAGTTGTAAATTCTCTTCTCTTTCATTATTGTCCATGATTACCATATAATTGTCAAAATTAGTTTTCTCATATAAAATTTGAGATCTAGGGTCATCTGATTTGAGAATAGTAAACTTGGCTTTAGGTTCCAATTCTAAATGGACCCTCTTATCTCCTAGAGGAATTAACATATGGGACCAATCCAATTGAATTTCTACCCTAAATCTTTGCAAAAACGTCCTACATAACAACATACCATAGCTTATCAAAATGTTAGCTACTAGTACAGTTAATCTCAACATTTTAGTAGGATACATAGCCAAAGAAACATAAGCAACTTTGATTTTACCCACAAGTAAAACTTATTTTTAATCCATAGAGTAGTACTTCCCAAAATTTTTGGATAGATTCAATCCAAGGGTCTTTTTACTAAGGAAGGAATAATATTCCCTGGTTCTCCTATGTTGATTATGTAGTTATTCAACCTATGGCCATTAATCAACAAGAACACATAAAATGGGATGGGTTTAAGATTTGATTGAGTTGGAGAATGACTTTTATTATTGGATGAAATGTTTGAAGTATAATTCTTATTATCAATTACTTGGTTATCAACAAGGTTATTTTCATAATATTACGAACCGGGAAGGACAAGTGAGAGGGGGTGGGGTGAATCAGTTGTCAATAAATTATAACCCAAAAATAACTATTTGAACTTAAAATTCAGTGCCGGTAAAACAAATTAATAGTTATAGCTATACTGGTACAACTTAAAGCATGAAATAGAAAGAAAAACACATCTACAACACATGACATAAAGATTTTGATGTGGAGACCCTATAAGGGGAAAAACCATTACCCACAATCAAATTATACTACTGCAAATAGCAAGTGAATACAATAATGGGGTCTGCACATGCAAAAATGCCAACCACCTAGAGCTCACTACTCAATCACAAAATAGGAGTCACACTGATTACAATTGGATGGTTAAATCAAATAACAATGTACTACTTTAGTATAGCATCTACAATGCTGTATTCAATATCGGTTTAAGCTCTAACCATGAGAGCCAAACACCTTCATAACATTTCCTTCAACCTTCAGATAATATTTGTGTGATTCACACAAGGATCTGTTTATTTTCACTCTTCATAATAATCTTCAATATTATCACACACTCACACATACACTCATATGTCTTCCAAATAAGATCTTACAATTATTTATACAAAAACTAAGATCTCATGATTAGGTCGGCTTCCTAATGATATTATATTTACAAACTAAGTCTTGATGCAATACAATATGTCGGCCTCAATACATTTACACATTATCCAATCCATAAACCATTTCTAAAACTTCTTGTGCTGATCTAGAACATGATATCTTGTATCGGTCCATAACCTAGACCTATCTACTGGTAAAGGAAAATATGTGAACCGTATAAGACCAATAAAAAAAACACCAAATGTAAACATCCAATACATGTATTTGATATAACCAAATGATCTCCAGATGATAACAAGTCATCATCAACTTCCTGAGTTGCCGGTGAAACATATACTGGTGAATTTACATAAGCCAATATCCATACTAGGACCAAAATGTTCCGGTTCAACAACAAACCAATATAACCAGAGTGCCAAATCAACAATGTAGACCTCTGAAATCATAAGTGTTGACATCAATGACAAAACCAATGCAACACATGATGAAGCCATCCATAATACCAACAATCTCCCCCTTCGACATTGATGGAAACAATAAATGGAAACACATCTAAGTGCCAAAAACAAAATGCCAAATACTAACAATTTCCCAAAATAGATCAGTACAAAGTTTTATACCAAAAATAGAAACAATGTAACCAAAACCAACATATATCTCTCCAAGTACAATTTTTTTCCATAGATATCTCTCCCCCTTTGACATCAAATGCCAAAGTAGTCAAGAATCAAAATTAGAATATAATATACAACTAACTACTCCCCCTGAGTAGTATCTCTCCTTGAACAAAACCGCAAAAAGATTTTTTTGTTAGTCCCTGCCAATTTGATGCCAATCTTCATCATTCAAGTCTTTGTCGGTGGGGTGATTACCCCAAGCTTATCTCTGAGATATTCAAATGTTTCCTTAGGCAAAGGCTTTATAAAAATATCTACAATTTTCTCTTTTGTATTCACATAAACCAATCTCACTTCATTTGCTTCAACATTTTCTTTTAGGAAATTATACTTAATAGAAACATGCTTTGTTTTAGAGTGAAATACTAGATTATTTGATATATCTATTTCTAATGAATTATCACAGTAAATAATTATTGGTTCTTTGCATTTTGCATTGATATCCTTCAATATTTGCTTGATCCATAATACTTGAGTGAAATTAGTTGTTGTTGCAACATATTCTGCTTCTTACTGATCCATGGAATTAATCTTCTGCCAAGAAAGAATGCGCTGCCAGTGGTACTCTTTCTTTCATCCACATCTCCTACCCAATTTGCATCTATATATGCAAATAACTCAAAATTATCATCCTTAGGATACCATAAACCAAGATTTTTTGTGCCTTGTAGGTACAAAAAAATCTTTTTTACCGTAGTTTCATGATTTTCTTTAGGATTGCTTTGAAATCTTGAAACAATACACACTGCATCCATTATATCAGATCTGGTTTGTGTCAAATATAGTAACCCTCCAATCATATATTTGTACCTTGTCGGATCTATATGAGATGAATCTCATTTAATGTCAATTTATCAGTTGTAGTCATAGGAGTGCTTACAGGTTTGGAGTTTTCCATTCCAAATTTCTTCAAGAGTTCCTTCAAGTATTTTGTTTGACATATGAATATACCTTTATCTATTTGAGAAATATGGAAACCTAGAAAATTTATTATCTCTCCAATTATGGATATTTCAAATTCTTCCCACATCTTGTTAGCAAAATCTTTACATAACCCTTCTTCTACTCCAAAAATGATATCATCCACAAATACTTCAATAACCAAAATGTCATCATTGGTTATTTTGTAATACAAATTACTATCAACATTACCTTTTGTGTATCCAAGCTTTAGAAGATATTTATCCACTCTAGCATACCAAGCTCTGAGAGCTTGCTTCAATCCATATACAACTTTCCTTAACCTGCAAACCATATCCTTATCATCTATTAATGAAAATCCATCAGGTTGTTCAATGTAAACTTCTTCTTCAAGATCTCCATTAAAAAATGAACATTTTACATCCATTTGATAAACTTTATAATTTTTGTGAGCTACAAATGGTAGAAATAGTCTTACTACTTCAATTGTGGCTACCGGTGCAAAGGTTTCATTATAATCAATTCCTTCTTTCTGACAATAACCTTTACAAACTAATCTTGCTTTGTTTCTGATTACTTCACCATCTTCATTAAGTTTATTTCTAAATACCCATTTAGTTCCAATTATATTTTAGTCTTTAGGTTAGAGAACCAATGTCCAAGTATTATTCTTTTCAATCTATTCTAATTCATCTTCCATTGATTTTATGCAATTTTTATCTTGACATTCTTCAACAACCAATGTTGGTTCAACTTGAGAATTTAAACATACCGGGCTTCATTTGCCAATCTTCCTCTTGTCATAACAACTTGATTTTTATTTTTAATTATATGATTTTTGAATGATTCAATCTTACATACATTGGTTTATTTTGATTTCCACTTACAGGTTGTTGTTCTTCAATCACAGTCGAGTTTTCTGATGATGTCGGTGTGACTAGTTCTTCATTCTATTCTAGTACAATATGTTCTGGTTCATTTATAATCATTTCTACAGCTGGTTCGAAACCTATACATCTTGATTCTCCTCTAAAATATTCATCTATCTTCACATTGGTACTTTCAATGATTTTCTGTAGTCTTTTTTTATAACACCCATATTCTTTGCTTCTAGTTGAATAACCAAGAAATATTCCTTCATCATTTCTAGGATCAAATTTTCCAATAGACTCATCTCTCCTAATAAAGAATTTGCTTCCAAATATTCTGAAATATTTAAGAGTATGAATGTGACCAAACCATAGTTCATAAGGGGTCTTACCGATTTCACCTTTAATGTGAACTCAATTGAAAGTATAAACCACTATATCCACTGCTTATCTCCAGTACATATGAGGTAGACTTGCTTCCATCATCATGGCTCTTGCTGCATCTAGTATAGTTTTGTTCTTCCTTTCCACAACTCCATTCTGCTGGGGTGTCCAGGGTGCTTATAGTTATCTTTTGATTACATTCTCTTCATAGTATGCATTGAATTTCCTAGATGTAAATTCTCCTCCTTGATTAGATCTCAAACATTTTTTTTTCTTGCTAGTTTCATTCTCTACCATTGCCTTGTATATCTTGAATCTCCCAAAATGTTTTGATTTCTCCCTGAGAAAAGTAACCCAACACATTCTAGAATAATCATCAATTATTAGCATATAGTATCTATCACCTTCAAGACTCGTTTTTCTTGTTGGACCACATAAATAGGTATGAATTAAATCAAGAATATTATTGGATTTCTCATAAATGCTCTTAAATGTTGTTCTAACTTTCTTTCCCATTTGACATTCCTTACATACCAGATTATGAGGTTTCACAATCTTAGGTAAATCCCTTACTGCCTTGGTTGAACTGATCTTTACAATGCAATCAAAGTTCACATGACAGAGTCTTTTATGCCATAACCAACTTTCATCAATTTGAGCAATCAAACATGTCTTATCACTAGTATTCAAATGAAAGATATTACCTTTAGTTTGATTATCAGTTTCAACCTCCAATCTAGTTTTGTTCATGATTTTGCATTTTCTATTCTTGAATTGTAGTTGAAATCCTTTTTCCACTAACTGACCAACACTCAAAAGATTATGCTTTAAACCTTTAACATAATAAACATTGTCAGTATTGTGCTTACCATCAAAAGATATAGTGCCTCTTCCTTTGACTAAAGAAGCTTTGTCATCTCCAAATCTTACTAGACCTCCATGACATTCCTGAAATGATAAGAATTTTCTTCTATCACTAGTCATGTGATATGACCAACCACTATCAATGATCCATTCATCATTTTCTTCAATAATGCTTGCTGTACCGGTTGGACAATAGGTGTCAGTTGATCTTATTTTATGGCAACAAATGCCCATCCACTATCTATTGGATCCTCATCAACATCATCTGTAACACCTTCATCTTCATAGTAACATGACTTATCTCTATTTTTCTTAAATTTGTATCTCTGATATTTAGGGTTAGGTTTATATGTTCTTTTCCCCTCCTCTCTTAGTCTTGAATGTCTATCAGGACACCTAGATGCCATATGACCAACTTTATTATGATTAAAACATTTGAAAGGTGCTTTACCTTCATACTTACTTCCTTCTAGACCTTTAGGAATCTTCCTTACAAATAGTGCTTCAAGTTCTTCATTTTCTCTTCTAATATCTTCAAGTTCTTTTGCATAAAGTGATTTCCAATCAGATTTGTCAGATGATGATGATGATGACGATGCTTTGAAGGCTATATCAATCTTGACTATAGCAACAGGACCAAATTCTACAAGCTCAAATGCTAAAAGTTTTCCAACCAAAATATCTCTAGATATTGATGTATTAGGTATTGTTCTCAACTCATTGATAGTTGTCACTTTTATTTTGTAAGACGGTGGACAAGCTCTTACAACCTTAGAAAAATTTCATCTTCACTTAAAGATCCTTCACAATATTGTATTCCTAAAACAATTTCATTAACTCTTTCCATAAATGCAAAAATTGTTTCATCCTCTTCTATTTTTAAGTTTTCATACCCAACCCAGTAACATTCCAATTTTGCAATTTTGATAGTGGAATCTCCTTCATTCAATGTTTCCAGTTTATCCAAAATAGCTTTTGTAGTAGATGTATCTAATAATCCCATGATTTGCAGATCTAATAATGCACCTAGAAGTTCTTCTCTTGCTTTACAATCATTTTCCAAGTCTTTAGCCAAGGTCGGTGGATTAGGGTTATTCAGAGTAGGAGTAACATACCCATTCTTTCTAACATCCCATATATCTCTTCCAATGCAATTCAGACATGTTTCCATTCTGATCTTCAATATACCATAGTTAGTTCCATCAAGTTTGTTATTGTCCTTCCTGAAGATATTTTCTACCACAGAATCCCTCAAGTTGTTAGTCTTCTGCAAAAAGAGGACTAGGCTTTGATACCAATTGTTAGGAATGAGGAAGGACAACTGACAGTGGGGTGAATCTGTTGTTAATAAATTATAACCCAAAACCAATTATTTCAACTTAAAACTCAGTGTCGGTAAAATAGATTAACAGTTATAGCAATACCGGTACAACTTAATGCATGAAACAGAAAGAAAAACACATCCACAACAAATGACACAAAGATTTTGATGTGGAGACCCTATAAGGGAATAAACCATGTCGGGAAACCTTACCCACAATTAGATGATACTAATGTAGATAGTAAGTGAATACAATAATGGGGTCTGCACATGCAGAAAGGGAAACCACCTAGAGCTCACTGCTCAATCACAAAATAGGATTCACACTGACTACAATTGGATGGTTAAATCCAATAAAAATGTACTGCTTCAGTATAGCATCTACAATGCTGGATTCAGTACCAGTTCAAGCTCTGACCATGAGTGCCAAACAACTTCATAACCTTTCCTTCAACCTTCAGATAATATATGCGTGATTCACACAAGGATCTTGTTATTTTCACTCTTCACAATTATCTTCAATATTCACACACACTCACACATACACTCGTATGTCTTCCAGATAAGATCTTAAAATTATTTATACAAAACCTAAGACCTCATGATTATGTTAGCTCCCTAAAGATATTACATTTACAAAATAAATCTTGATGCAATGTTGTATATCTTGTACTGGTCCATAACCTAGACCTATCTACTGGTAAAGGAAAATATGTGAACCTGATCAAACCAATAAGCAAAACACCAAATATAAACATTTAATCCATTTCTTTGACATAACCAAATGATGTCCAAATTATAACAAGTAATCATCAACTTCCCAAGTTGCCAGTGAAACATATAAGCTATTGGTGAAACATATACTGGCGACTCTGCATAAGCCAATGTCCATACTAGGACTACAATGTGTCGGTTCAACAACAAACCAATATAACCAGACTGCCAAATCAACAATGTAGACCTCCGAAAAGATAAGATTTGACATCAATGACAAAACCAATGCAACACATGATGAAGTCATCCATAATATGAACACTGATTGGTTGCCTCTAACATATCTAAAAAACCTATATAATTCATCAAGATTAGATTTTAAAATACTTAGCAGCAGATATCTAGACTCTAGGTGTATTACAAAATTCAACTTTTTCAAAATAAATTTTATTTTTATTAGTAGATTCTAAGCTAGTGTTCTTGTTAAGAATTGTAGGAGTCTTTGGAATATCATGTTGGTTCCCAGATCAACATATCATTAATTCCTAAAGATATGTCAATTCTTATCATGACACTTAATGCTGGATGTGGCCAATGAACAAAAATCAATCCTGAAAATGATCAACTTCTCCAACATTTTCACTTCTTCTATATCAAGGTAGGTGAACCTTTACCATCTTAACATGATAAGTATTCAACAATACACAATGATTTTTAAGAAAATGAAATGTTGTACAATCTTCAAAGGCTTGTTTGATTACAACCTTTATTCAATTATTTGTTTATCCTCTATTATAGATGAGCATGAGGTGTAAATAGAAAATTGAAACAAACTAAAATCTACTCCTACAATTGAAAATAAAATATAAAGTTAATTTCATATGTTCTAGAAATAAATTTTGATCAGTGCCTTATCTTGGGTAATGGAGTCAAATTCCATAATAAATTTTTTCTCATAGAATGGCTTAAAACTAAAATCATTCAGCACTATTATTATTTATGCATTGCATAAATGTGAAACTCAACTCCAAAACCCTAGTTTTAAATCCAATTTGATTTTGTCAATATATTGTAATTTATATAATAGAATTCAGTCCCTACCTAAGCGATCCTATTAAACAAATTACATAGAAAGCATAAAATTCTTTGAAAAATCAATAAATGCCTGACAAATTGATTCATATAATTTGCAAAACCAAAAATTGGAGATGGTCCAAAAGTATTTTCTTTATTACAATCAATAAACAGTTGAGACCATTATCATAGCAAAGCCTTTCTGCACATTCTCCTCAAAATTTAAGAAATATATAGAACGCTGTTGTGTTCCAGAATTTTTTCCAACATCCACCCTATGGTCTTGATTATTTGAGACTATTGGAGATTGTTGGATTTTGATGATAGCATGAGATTGTATGGTTTTCATTGATGTCAAACCTAGTTGTCATGATGTTGTTGGTTTGAAATTTTTTTTGCTTGTTGCAGAATTATGTTTTATGTTGCAATTAATGTTTTTGGTGTTGGTTGTGTCATCACATATCTAGGGTGGTTTAGAAAGTTTTTAGTGCCCTCTGCAAATATTGCTAATTATATTGTAATTTAGTGGATTGAATATTCTTTTGGTCTTGATATGTGTTGGAAGATGTGTTGAGATGTTGATTTGTGTCTTACCATGGGGTGTGGAGATCCACAATTGAGTATTTTGCATTAGAAGTGGTTATGTGTTCAACTAGTTGTTATTTCTACATGTTCCATCTGGTAACAACTTTGGAGTATGTGTTTGTGTGGATTGTTCGATAAATTGTAGAAGGATGTATTGCAATATGTTTTGGTTCCCTCTTTCTCTTGGAGTATACCGATTCATGTATTTTAGGTCTGAGTGGCTTATTTTGTGTAATATTACTTATTTTATTTTGATCGACCCTTATATAGGATTTCAATGTTGTATCTCAATTTGAGTTTACAATTATGTGAAAGTCAATTTGAGAAGATATTTGAAGGTGATATACTCTACAAGATAGAGTGTTATGCAGTCAAGATTATCAGAGATGTTTTCCATGGTGTTGGTCACTTGATTCAGTTGTTTAAGGATAATTTCATGTTTAGGAGAATCCTTTTCAATTTCAATTTAGTTGTTTCATTTTTCATTGACCAACAATGAATCCTTAAGAAAAAGTTTGTATCTTGTCCTAAAGAAATGATCTTCAGTTGAGAAAGTCCTATTTGTATATTGCCCAAGGTTGTATGGCTTAGTTTTGCAAGTCCTTCACGTTTCGGTGCTTCTTGGTAGTAAGCCTAAAACATTGTAAACATTGTTATTTATATTGTGACTTATATTATCAATGTGGTTTTTCCTTGTTTGGTTTTTCCATGTAAATGTGGTGTTCATGTGTTGATGTTTGATGCTTCTATATTGATGATTAATGTGTTATTGCTAAGTTAATGTTGTTTATTAATAATATATTTTCAAGTTCTAGATTGATTCAGCCTCCCCTACCACCTCTCAATCATGTCGAGTGTTCAACATTGATTTCCCTTTTATAATCACGAGAGCAATAATAGCTTTAGACTGTTGGTACTCAGTTACAATTTTTTTTTATCTAGCTAAACATCCCATGTTAGGCCCAAAATGGAAAGCTAATGTACTAAGAGGGGAGGGGTGAATCAGTATTCCAAAACTTTTCTTGAATAATAACTTTACTATTATGCATAAACAAAATAGTGCAGTGACATAAAATAAAGTTAAAAAAAATAGATAACAATCATACATGATTCACTCCATAACACATATATTTTGGTTATGCAAAAACTCTTGGTTAGAGAGAAAAATTGTAGTGGGGATGGCACCCACAACTTCACTACTGCAATAATGAAGAGTGCTCAGTTAGAGCTACATATTAGCTATTTTTGATAGCTTACCCTGTTAGGAGTAACAAGATCTATTAGATCTACCTTGCTAAAGGATTTTACAACACTTAATCTAAATGTTGAACTTGGTTAGAGGCTTTACAATTTATAGACTTGATTAGAGTCTTTTACCCTGTTAAAGGTTTCTCTTACAACTTCACAATATTACAATAAAATCATTACAAATATCTGCAACTTTACATCTAAAATGTTATAGTAGATTCTATGTGCTCAGAATAGATTACCTTGCATATAGCATACCTTGGTAACACATATAGTAACTTGGTAAACCATTCTGTTTACTTTGTTCATCGGCTGTTCTCTAAAAACCTTCTCGGTAACGTTTGTGTCTCTGTAATAGTCTTCTTATACTCATGTATACACCCTTAACTCATGCTATATAAATAGATCTCTTAAGATGGTGATCCAATTCATTTCTTCGATCTTACAAACATGATTTATTGAATGAATAACTATACAAAACATTTTATTGGTTAGATTGATCTCAAAATCATACACAATCTTCTGGTGCAATTTCCAATGTGATAATGGTTAGATGTGCCTCAATGTTGTAACATGTTTTCATATGCATGTCCAGGTTCAATGAATCTGGTAACACATTTCACTCAGTGTATATCAACTCAGTGTGTCATCTTTGCTGCTCGGTAGACATGAAAAGATACTTGATAGATAGCTCGGTGTGTATTGCATTCTATGACTGCTTTCCTCTGTAACCAACTAGACTATACATACCAACTTCTCTGTGTATACCAACTGCATGATTCGGTAGTGTTAATTGACTAGAGTATATAGTATGACTTTGAATATAAAAACTAATGGCAATTTGATAAGTAGTAACATCCCAATCACAACAAGACAATACAAATAAATATTGATTTTTCAATAAATTTCTTGGTCTTTAGCTTGTGCAAACATTTTTTCCTTTAGTGAAAAAAGAACTCCCAATAAAAAATATAATTTTCATAATTCCTACTTGTTTATAAAATAATTATCCCCAAATAGTTACTTTTAGAAAGTCAGTTTTCACCTTCAAGTTTTAATAGCATCATACGGAATGGGTATGATAGTCTCCAAATTGGCACACTCAACAATAAACCTAGTTTTAGATCCCTTATGTTGTCTCTTGATGTTGATAGTCTTGCCAAATTTATTTTCCTGTACCTTCAATTTGTAATCTTCATGTATTGTATCTCCGCATAGAGAATTGAAATCTATGAAACAATTAACCCAAATGCTTCAAAGGCCTCAACATTGGTAATCCTTCCATATTTTGCGCACTTTTTTACAAATTTTTGGCTTTGTAATTGATGGTTGTATTTACTCTTTTTGTTTAAAAAATACTATCAACAAATATATCTTGTGTATACCCTACAAACATCTCATTTCATTCCTTGAGGCATCATCGCTTTGAGACATCATTGGAAAATAGTTTATGCATTTGGTGTACTCTTCCATGCTTTGCACTTGTGTTCACCATGACAGCTCCAACTAAAACATAAATTAAATTTTAATGTTCTCCACTTTTGATGGATATTAATAACCTGGTCCAAGGCACTCACCATATTCCACGAGACTATGTGTTTTTTAGGCATTATGTCGAACTGTTCTCATGCAGTGTGCATTCTTCAACATTTTTGCATGCGTTTCTTCCTAAGTAGTTGCTACTACAATGTTTGATAAAATTTTCCTTCTATCATGCTTTGTGTATTGTCCACGCATATGAAGAAGATTGATCTGAATTATGGATTCAGATGACAACACGTAAGTGAGAACCTATGGTGTTGTGGATGAACAAGATAATACAAAATTGAAGCAAGACAAAAATTATTGTATTCAATTCGAAAATCCAACATATAGTAGTCCAAGGAATTCCAAGGGTCACCAAAAACTCCTTGAGAATCAATAAAACAATAGTCATATCAGGTTTATTTACATAATAAAATCTAAAACTATGTAATTTTTCAAAAAAGTATATAAAATTTGTCCTAACTTTAACTAGGCATAACTTTTTGCACAGGACTCAAAATTACGAGCTGTTTAACTCATTGGAAAGGTATCCAAAAATGCCATTTAATAACATATATAAAAACTAATAAAATATATAAAAATATTTTCAAATTTTATTCTGATCATTACTCCCCCTTGAAGAGAAATGGGCTCCATTGCATCAATACTATGAATGAAATGAGGGAAGCGGAGCTGAAGCTGCTCCTTGGTAAACCACTTTCCTTATTGAGTGATCTGCTCTGCTCGAACCACTTTGTATAGATAAATCTATTGTTTTTTGAGTGTTTTCACCATGGTGTCCACAATCTGATCATATTGGAATGGAGAAGCTGCACCTGGATTCAATTCTGTAGTGGAAATTGTTTTTGCAACATCTAATAGTGGATAAAAATGTGGCTTGAAGAGTTCCTTCTGAATATTCAGCCACACCTTGTCCCTAACTTGAAAATTATGAGGTGATACTCATCATGTCTCTTCTTGTATTTCTTATTGGTATGTTCCAAGATTTCATCCTTTTGCTTTGCCAAAATCATTGGACTGCCAAAGGGTGATGTTCTTGAACGAATATGTCCTTTACCAATCAAATCTTGTATTGGCCTCTTAGTTTCATCATTTCCTTATATTGATCTATGATAGACTGGTTCATTAGGCTATGGAGTTCCTGGTATCAAACCAATAGTGTGTCTTACTTAGCAGTGTGTAGGTATCCTAGTTGGCAACTTAAACAAATTCTCACATTTTATCAAAATTTGGTCCACTGATCTTTCCTGTTGTGCTGTGGTGTTTGTGATGTCATTGGAATTATATAAAGACTTCCTTTCTTCTTCAGAAATAATCATTAATAATAGGAATGTTCATGTTCTGACAACCTGCCTGCTACCTTGCTTAGCACTAATCAAAGAGGTAGTGTATGTAGGGTTTACCTCTGGTATTTGGTATTTTTTCTCACCTAATTTGATTGTCATGGTGCAATGTCTGGATTCATAGACACCATGACGCTAGTATATATATGGTTTTCCCAACAAAACATCACAAATATCTAAAGGAGCCACATCACAGATTACTTCATCTTTGAAAGGCTTTATAGAGTAGGAAATGTGACACTACTAGTGCACCTGGATATCTCTCCCTTGACCTACCCATCCCATAGAATAGGGTTGTGGATGTGCTATTGTTTTCAGATTCAATCTTTTCAAGGTCTCTACTGATATTAGGTTCTTTTGACTTCCACTATCAATAATAAAGTATAGGGCTTTTCCTCCAACCCACATCTGTGAGTGAAACAATCTCTCCTCATCCTCCCAGGGAAATATCTTTGTAGTAGCTACCATTGCATATGGATCAACCTCAATGACCTGTTCATGATTTTTTTTTGGACAAGATTTTGCCACCTGAGGTTCTTCCTCATCCTCATGTGTCTCCATCATTAAAATTTTTATAGTTCTGCAATCTTTTGTGTTGTGAGAGGGACTCTTATGGATTTCACACCACATATTGTTCTCTTGTGTCTTCTTCATACCCCTTTCCTTTTTCGTTGGTGAATTGGGAGGAGATTCCTTGAAACTCTTCCATCTGTTATTTGTGAAGTTATCCCTTCTTCCTTTCTATTTTAGTTTCTTCTCAATTTTTGTATAAAACTTATATGCACTAGGTAAACTCTCTATGTTCAGGAATTCCATTTCGGTTTGAATATACCTATGGAATCCACTCTGATATTTTAAAACTTGGTGCTTCTCACAATCTTTGATGCCAAGTTTTGTTGTTAAAGAATGGAACAAATTAGTATATTCTTGAATAGTTTGCTCTTTTTTTTTGTCGAAGCAATTGCCATTGCATATATTTCTATTCATATGTATCTATAGGAAAATATTCTTCCTTTATGTGCTCCATGAATTCTTCCCATGTGGGGTTTTGATAAAAAATGAAAGTAGTGCCTGTTTTCACTGCCTTGGTTTCTAACTGCACTTCCCAAGAATTTTTCACATGATTTTCAGCTTTGAGAAGAGAGAAAGTTATTTTCTCTTCATCTCAAAACTGGTTGACAGAGAAATATCTTTCCAATTTTGAAACCAAATCATCAATGACATCTGCATCAATCGTTCTTTGAAAGGTAGGTATATCGAAATTCACTTGCATCTTGAATGGTGTATACCTTGTGAATGGTGGGTTTATAGGTGACCCACGACTTTCCAGCATCTACTTGAACTACTCCATCATTGCTTCTCGTTGTTTTGTTAATGTATCTACAACAAATGCTTTAATGTCTTAATTGATCTGCAACTTAGCCATTTGCGATCATGTGCATCTCAAATGAAGGTAGTCTGAAGGATTCCTTGTTTCCAACTTGATCGCGTATGATATGACATACAAGAGCGAACTTGCTCTGATACCACTGATCCGAATTATGGATTTGGATGACAACACCTAAGTGAGAACCTGTGGTGTTGTGGATGAACAAGATAATACAGAATTGAAGCTAGCCAAAAAGTATTGTATTCAATTCAAAAATCTAACATATAGTAGTCCAAGGGACTCCGAGGGTCACCAACAACTCCTTGAGAATTAAAAAACCAACAGTCATATTAGGTTTATTTACATAATAAAATCTAAAACTATGTAATTTTTCAAAAAAACTATATAAAATTTGTGCTAACTTTAACTAGGCATAACTTTTTGCACAAGACTCGAAATTATGAACCGTTTAACTCATTGGAAAGGTCTAAAAATGCCCTGAAGGTCCTCAAAAATGCCATTTACTAACATATAGAAAAATTAAGAAAATTTATAATAATATTTACAAATTTTATTCTGATCAAAGATAGTGGTGTGGTCACGGAGATAACTAGAGAGAAAACTTCGTATAATTTTGCCTTACACTTACAATTGCATTTGCCTAAAAATTTATAAAGTCTTGAACATTCTCTATGGTTCCACATTCTACATGCATGTCAACTAGCAATATTTTCAATTTCTTGAATGTTTCTAAACCCTTTTGACATATCCATTATGTGCTTACTCTACAACCATCAGATGAATGATTAAGGAATTTTGTAAAATAGTTTGTAGCCATTGTCTCATGCTTCACATTTTGTATGCGTTTCTACACTCTACACTTGATTTCTCATGCCCACTCCACTTCTCAATAGTTGCCATTAGCTAGGGAAAAAACACTTCATATCGATGGAACCTATACCTTTCGATGGGACTCCTAATTCTTCTCTTTGTTCCAACGATGAGCTTCAGTACTACCTTTTCTCCCCCTGCTTCTATGCATTCCTCCAAAATTGACTCCCTCCATGAGCTTCCATGTGGACTTTATGTTATGATGATGAAATGAATTAAAACAACAAATAAATAGAATTAAAAACACACAACACAGACAATGAGAACACAAATATCTATCGTCGTTCGGCAATAACCTACATCCACACTTGAAGTAGGGGAATCATAGATTAATCACCAATCTGGTATACACATATGCACAACTGCCAACAGCTCTATAATTAACCATTACAAATGAATTACAATCAGCTCTTAAAATGCTTGCATAGAGAAGTTGAATAGCCAAGATTTTTGGTGAAAAAGGAAGGAGTCCATTGGAATTCACTTCCAACAATCTCTCACTGAAGATCAACGAGCTGCTGCAACAAGATGATTCCCCCACTTAGTCCTGCTATCAGTTATTAGAAAGGCCAAGAGGATCTCGGTAGAAATTGAACTTCTCCCAATTAACTACTTTAGTGAGCACATTAGCTGGATTCATGTTGGTATGAATTTTATCTACATGAAACTTGCCTTCTTTGACCATATGGTGAACATAAAGATTGCAAACATCGACATGTTTTGACTGGGGCTAAGATGTCTAATATTTAGTCATAAAAATGGCACTGATGTTATCACAAAACAAAGAAAAATCTGATTACTTCAACCCCAACTCGCTGAACAAGAGTTGTAACCATACCATCTCTTTTGCTCCTTTAGAAAGAGCTATATATTCAGCCTCCATGGCTGATTGAGCAACTGTATGTTGCAATTTTGAAGCCCAACTAATCACTGCCCCAAAAAATGTGAAAGCATAACTTGAACGTAGACTTTCTTTTGTCTAAATCACTAGCAAAATCAGAATCTGTATACCCTTGCAGAACTACCTTGTCCTTTCCAAACCATAAATAAAAATCAGAGGTACCCTTCAGATACCGTAAGATATATTTGACCGCCTCCCAATGTGATTTTCCTGAATTAACCATAAATATTCTCACCAATCCTATGGCATGAGCAATGTCCGGTTGAGTAGACACCATAGCATACATGAGGCTTCCAACTACATATTTGTATGGAATTTTATCCATAAACTCCTTATCTTCTTGTGTTTTTGGACACAATTGAGAAGACAATTGAAAATGAGAGGCTAAGGGTACACAAACAGACTTAGCATCCACCATACCAAATTTTTCCAAGACTTTTTTAATGTAGTCTTTCTAAGATAGTTTGAGTTCTCTCTTTTTTCTATCTTGTAAAATAGTCATTCCTAGGATCTTCTTTCCTGGCCCTAAATCTTTCATGACCAATTCCTTTGCTTGTGTTAGCTACTAGCACATCATCTACATAAAGGAGAAGAATGACAAATTCACCATTAGGAAGCTTCTTGTAATAGATACAAGGATAAGACTAGCTGCGAGTAAACTTGTGATCAATCGTGAACTTGTCAAACTTAAGATACCACTGCTAGGGGGCTTGCTTAAGACCATCCAAACTGCATTTCAATCTACAATAAAGGTGTTCCTACCCCTTTTTAATGAACCCTTCCAACTGATGCATAAATGGTTCCTCATCAAGATCGCCATGGAGAAATGTCATCTTCACATCCAGTTGTTCAAGTTTAAAATCCTAGGCTGCAACTAAGCCCAATACTGTGCGGATGGTAGTCATTTTAACTACTAGTGAGAAAATTTCTTTGAAGTCAAGGTCTTGCTACTAAGCATATCCCTTTACAACCAGTCTTACTCTTTGTGACCATCAGTTTCATCTTTACGTTTATACACCCATTTATTTCTTAATCTCTTTTTGTCAGGCGGAAGTGGTACGAAATCCCATGTTTGATTTCTCACTAGTGTGTCCATTTCTTCACACATTACATCATGCCAGTTATCATGGTCTACAATTTTACAAGATTCTTTGTATATTGTAGGCTCTATTTGATCAAAGATGAGAAAAGTAGGTTCAACTTATTCACAACACAATAAGTCATAATCAGAAAAATTTGCAGGAGATCGCCTCTATCTGGTTGATTTCCTCAATTGACTCTTTGTTTCAGTAGTAGAGTCATTCAATTTTTGTGATTCTTGTTTATGCAAATTTATATTGCTCCCACTAATAATGTGTTTGATAATATCCTTGTTTGTTTTCTTATTTGCAAGGTATTCGAAATCCTATGGATTTTTATCCATATAAGGTGCAGGCAATTTGTGAGAGAGAGGGCCTGCAGAGGCATCATGCTTTGCCTACATTGATCGTTTGTGTAGGGAGTTGGGTCTGTGGGAGGGGGCTGCCACATGACCATCAGCAAGTTGGACGCACAGTGGTCGCAGGGATCCTATGAATGTAGGTGAGTGGAGGGGACAGGGTGGTGGAGAGCCCGTGGAGTGAGGGCATGCAGGAAGCTCATGGGAGAGAGCCTGCAGAGGAGGGAAGGAAGCTGTGGGGGGCTCGCGGGAAGCCTATAATGGTGACAGGTCACATGAGGAGTGAGGGGAGTCACAAGCTTGGGGAGGCTACTGTGGAGGTGGGGGTTTGCGGACTACATAGCATACCGTGAGTAGAGTAGATCACGATGTGGAAAATGCGGTGGAGGTGCAAAGCACCTTGGAGGATGCCCAACTAATTTGGAATAACATGAGCCAAGATGCTCATCATAAGGGCAATCTTGCATATTTCCTGCAACATTAGTGCTATTTAGGGGAGGATCTGCTCTATTTTGCAGACCCTCAATTTCAAAATTGAAAAGAGACTAAATATTATCGGCACTCACCTCTTCACTCTCAGTTTGAGACTTATATTCAACTAAAGTAGACGTCATAGGAGCTCCCACTGAATGAGAGACCAGAGGCAAAGCACTAGTAGTTGAATTTTGAAACAAAGACATAGGGACAAATTCTGTCTCTGAATTATTTGAAACTTGTAGTGCGGGAAAGGAGGTTTCATGGAAAATTACATCCCTACTGCGAACAATCTTTTTGTGAACTAGATTCCACAATCTGAAACCAAATTGCTCTTCTCCATACCCCACAAAAATACATTTCAGTGACTTTGGATCCAATTTCATTCACTTTTCCTTGGGTATATGTGAGAAGGCTTTGCATCCAAACACATGAAGATGCGAGTATGAGATCCTCTTCCCTTTCCATTCCTCTTTCAGAATACCAAAATCAAATTTAGATGATGGACTTCAGTTGATTAAATACACTATTGTGTCACACGCTTCTACCAAAAATTCCTTGCCTAAACCTGCATTAGACAACATACATTGTGCCTTTTCAAGAATTGTTCTATTCATCCTCTTGGCTGCACCATTTTCTTGAGGAGTGAAAGGAACAACTTTGATTCTTCTAATCCCATTATCAGCACAAAAATCATCAAATTCATGTGAACAAAATTTCCCACTGTTATCGGTTTCTAAGCATTTAATCTTATACCCAATCTGATTTTCAACTAAAGCCTTGAAAATTTTTAATTTTGAAAAGACTTTAGATTTCGTAGAAAGCATATAAATCCATACTTTTCTTGTACAATCATCAAGTAAGGTTACAAAATAGTTAGCTCCTCCAATGGAGGTTACCTCGGTAGGCCCAAAAACATCTGAGTGTACAAGTTCCAGTGGTGTTGTCTTTGTGTCATGCCCACCTTTCAAAAAACTGACTCTCTTTTATTTTCCATAAAGGCAATGCTCACAAAAGGCTAAGTCAACAAGTTTGAGGCCCGGTAGCTGATTTCTTGTATGCATAACATGGAGTCCTTCTTGCTAATGTGCCCAAGTCTTTGATGCCAAAGATTCACTTTGCTATCCTCGATCACCATTGCAGCTCCCACTTCACCATGAGTCTTAAATATGTATAGACTTCCCACTTTATTATCATTTGAAATCAGCATGGTACCATGAGTTACCTTCCATGTATCTGGGAGAAAATTTACATTTAGACCTTGGTCAAAGAGCTATCCAACGGATATCAAATTCCACTTCAATTTTGGGACATGGTGAACATCTTTGGGCAGCCATGTTTTACCACATTCTAATGGCAACAATACATCTCCTTTGCCTGCAATTTTACAAGCTTTGTTATCTCCTAAGAAAACATTGCCAAAATGACCTTCATGGTAGTTAATGAACGCTTCAAGACATTAGGTAGCATGATAGGAGGCACTGGAATCAAGCACCCATGAATCTGAAGTAGTGTCAGTTGTTGAAAGGATTAATACACTATCATCTTTATCATAGACTATATTTGCTTCGTTGTCCCGCACCCTCTCTTGTGCCCTTTTGAAGTTTCTACAATTCGTCTTCACATGATCAACTTTGCCACAAAACCAACAATCACCATTTCGGTTTCTAGATTTTGATCTCTTTGCTGATTTCAAACGTCTATGGTAATTATTTATGTCTCTATTATGACCTCTACCTCTATTTTTGGTGCTAACCACCGTTAAGGCTTCACCGGATGAAGGTTCATCATTCTTTCTGCTCAAATCCTCGTTGAGAAGAGTAGCTGCTACATCATTAAAAACAAACTTATTTTTACCAGATATAGATGTGCTAGCTGTTGTTACAACGCCATCATGACTGCTTGGTAAAGAACATAATAATAGAACAACCTTGCTTTCATCGTCTTGTGTCATCCCCACCGAAGTCACTTGACTGATCAATGTATTGAATTCATTGATGTGGTTTTCCATAGAAAAACCTTCCTTCATTTTCAGTTTGTACAAGCGCTTCATAATAAAAACTTTATTTGCAGTCGATGCCATTTCATACATGGCTAAGATTCTATCCCATACATCTTTTGTTGTTCCATCACCCACGACATTGAAGAGAACATTATTGGATAGCGAGAGAAAAATTGTTGCTCTCGCTGCCTTCTCCAATTTTTCGCATTCTTCATCAGTCATCCCAACTAGTTTCTTTGCACTCCCTTCAAGCGCGAGTGAAAGGTCTTTCTTTATCAGCAAAGACTCCATCTGCACCTTCCATAACCCGAAGCTCTGACCGGAGAACTTCCCTATCTTCGATTCTTCCATGATTTTAGAATTTCAACCACCAAAATCTAATAGCGATCTAACCTCGCTCTGATACCAATTGTTAGGATGAAGAAAGGAATTAAAACAGCAGATAAACAGAATTAAAAACACTCAAAACAGGCAATGAGAACACACATATTTATTGTGGTTCAGCAATTGCCTACATTCAGACTTGAAGTAGGGGAATCATAGATTAATCACCAATCTGGTATACACATATACACAACTGCCAGCAGCTCCAGAATTAACCATTACAAATGAATTACAATCAGCTCTTAAAGAAATTGCATAAAGAAGTGGAATAGCCAAGAGTTTTGCTGGCCAAAAAAAGAATCCGTTAGACTTCACTTCCAAAACTTTAAACCATGGATTTGTGCTTGCTTAAGTAGCATCCAGGCAATCAACGCAACCCATTCAGCAGAAAAGGGAAAAATACTTAATCCAAATGTTCAGACTTTCCTTGGCCCAACAAATGCGGCCTACATTGCCTTCCATCATGACCAATTAGGGCTCTGAATACCCTCAAAACCCTACCATGAGTAATCAAGGAAGGCAATAACGAACTGCAGATTCAAACCAGTCACTACAAATAGAACAGCATATAGCCACGCCATTTTCTTTAATGCTCTATAACTCATTACTCATGTGCCTGATTAATTCATTTCATTGCCTCCTCCCAGAGATGAAAGAGTGTAAACAAAATTCAAACCCTAACATTGCATTTATACATTGCAAATTAGGGCAGGATGTTGACGTAGCAGTGTCCCCTTATATCTATCAGAAAACACCACATTCGTGGGATGCATTTTCCATTCCCTCGTTCCATCGATGATGATATTTGTTGATATGCAATCATCGTTGAGACTATATGCGATTGGTGAAATTCATATCTCCTTCCATCAGCCCATCGCTGGACAGCTCATTTGAAAATAGAAAACGGGCCTACCATCACTCACATGGCCATTTTAGAAAATATTGTTGATATTTAAAATGATATACCAAATCATTTTAAAAACTTTTCGCCTCACATTTTAGGCCAAATATTTCCTTAGCCACGTGAAATCAAAAGAGCTCCATAAAAATTTTAAAAACGTCTGTCAACCATGATAATAATAATACATTTAAAACATTTAGAAATGATTCAAATAATTTTCATTTCTTTACTCCCACTCATCAATCATAACCCTTATCAAATCTTGGAAAACAAATGGAGAGCTCCTATGCCTTTAAGAACGTTATTATTTAAAATAAAATGATCTAAAGTATAAACCTTTATAAATTCAAATATCTTCAAATTGTCATTGATGTATGCAAGGTCCCTTTAGGACTTGACTAATTTTTTTTCGGTTCTGAAACAACTTGACCCATAAACCACTTTGAATCTACAATTGAATGCGTTTGAATTGAAAAGATAAAATGGGTTACCAATCAAAACTCAATTTTTGACACCTCTGCACAATAGGCTAAACAAGCCAAGTGGCCTCTAGAATCACGTTCAAAAACTAACCAAACATCCACCTAGAACCTTGTGAACAAAAAAACATGCTTACTCACACCATGGTAATTAGATTGCTAGATGGATTAATTATAATATGGGCAAAGATGAATAGCTGCAAATAAATTTAACACAAATAATAGGGTGCTTCATCTCACTGTCATATATATATGTATGGGACTTGTATTTCCTATATTATAGGAAACATTCTGCAACAACTCATAGATAATTACATGATTAACAAACTACTAAATATATGATTTGTTAAAACAATTTATCATACAAACAAACATTTCCTATAATAGTAACTTGTTTTTCAATTTAATATTTGTTACACACAATTAAAACTGTGAACACTAATAATACATTTTCTCAACATTGGCCCCCTTAGTGTGAACATGGTAAGAACTCACACTCCACCCACAGTAAGCCCAACTCTTCAGGCTCATGATCTTGATTCAAACATAAGGCACCTCCCATCAACCTTTCATGGTTTTCACACAAGCTTACCACAAATCTGGACATGAATAGGAACACACCAATTGTCCACCTCGTGTGCTTTTCTGGATCCTCCCACAAAACCTTGAAGATCCATGAATTGCATTACATTAGTATTTTTGTTTATTAGACTATTTCACACTAGGGGAGTTATATAGGAATCGACATTCATATCACAAATGGGAATGGAACATTAGATATATTTCCCCGCAATGTGAAATTTCTCTTATTCACACAGCCAGGAACACTGAAAAATAAATCAAGAAAAAGCCACCAAAGCTAATAATCAACCTATCATTAGTGACTCACAAAAGGTTGTTGATTGACTTCCAACCTCTGATGCTTTCGTCCTTCATTTAATTTTCTACTTACCTACCAAAATTGTCTTTTAAGACTTATTTTTAAAATGCTCCACTCAATCAAAACAATATCAAAGATACTGGATTCCACTAATAATGCACCTTAAAGATGATCAACACTTTCTCAAATTTAAATAATAAAGAAATACTAAACGTTTTAGAATTTTATATTACTAACCAGGACAAAAGACATTTTTGCGCCAGTTTTCCTTTGACCCAATAAGCTATACCTTAATTATATTCAACCCATTACACAAAAGCCTACATAAAACATAATCAAGCCACTAATGAAGAAATTCTTAAAACTTTGCTATTCACCTCTCTTAGTGACAATATTTCTCCGTACAAAATTAAATTAAATTGTCCCCTTTAAATTATTGGCGGCCTCTTCAATATGGCTGAGCACATCTCACCACTTAAGGAGTCACATTGGAAAATAGAAAAGACTCCCTGTAGGTTTGCAGAAATGAGCATGGAATAGGTGAACCAATCCTGCCACAGTGCAAGTCTTTCACAAGCAGTAGCATACATTCATATTTTTAGATTTTAAACCCTTCAATCGTTCATCTTGATGGCATTGTCTATTGTATATGGCAGATTGTAGCATGTCATCAACGATGATCACATAAGAACAAGTGTGTTTTGAGATCAAATAAGAAGATAAGACACGTCCACTAATAGTGACCTTTCGTCCTCTATTCATAAAAATGTGGAGCACCCATTTCTCGCTCCTGGTGTTTCCACGAAGCAGAGTTGTAGCCAGATTTAAATATTATTATTACTCCTTCAACATTCCTCATATCATAGTAAAATGAAATATTTTGGGATGCAGTTTGGAAGATCATTGTCCTTCCAAGGTTATCAAATTTGCCTCTGCGAGTCTGCAGTCACCAAGGGTGTGAAAAACACACAAAAGAGAAATGGTACCAGCAGACCTTATTTTATAACATTTCTTGGCTGAACTTGTGAAGAGTTAGCCTTCCTTTGAAACTTCAACTTTTAGGATGATGTCTTGGAGGTCAGATCAAGAACTCCTTGGCTAGAATGAAGGTGATGCGGCCAGACATCTGGTGGCATGCGTTTATCAGAACTGCCTTGGATGATTTTTGGGAAGTAAGATATGTCAAATCATCATTAATATTGTTATCACTTCTGCCACACTAAACCATGTCATTATACTTGTGCCCTGACGCTCTCTATTACGTGAACAATCACAGTATTTATATGTAATCCAGAACATATATCGATGGACTTATCAAGGTTGCAAAATATTAACAATCAAACTGGGTCACTTAACCATTTCTAAAACCTCACATGTCAAAACCATTCTGAAACTCACCAAATTAGCACCTTGAATAAATACTACAACTAGTCCCAGGAAGTTGCCACTTGGGGAATTAGTTCACTTAGGCTTGATGAACATATGTGAAAAAGTGATTTGCACCAATTCACTTCCTTCACAAAATAATAAAGGTAAAAAATGACCTCTTTCAAACCTTTTGGAAATGTAGACATCAAAATTTTGAAGACTTCATTTGTTTTTTACTTCAAAAAATATCAAACTAAACTTTGGAGTTCTTCAGTTGACCAAGGTAGTACATAAACATTTAGAGAATCATGGAACCAATTCATTTTACCTAGCAATCAACTAGTTTTAAAATATCAACTCTCCAAGTTAGCTCTCTTGTAAACTTCACCCTATACACACAACATTTCTCAATAAATTGTGTTTTCTTTTCACCTGGGAAAAATAACAAATGAGATGCTAGGGATCTAATAAAAAACACATAATCACATTAACATGGGGAAAATCATAGGAAAAAATTAGTTTTCCATGATAATCATCCGACTTTGAATTATTGATCTCAAAAGTTGGCTATCTTGGCTAGTACATCAGGGTGCTGATATCAATCTTTCCAGAACCCATAAATTGGATTCTTAGAAAACCAATCAAATCATATTTTGAGAAGCTTAAAAACTTCATGGATACTCACATATGTTACATCAACACTCATACCAATCCATTCCTCGTAATGAGGAACTAATTTTAAATTATAGCCCTTCAAAGTAGTCTTCTCAAAAAATTTGATAGGGGTATCTTTGAGTATTGGTGCATCCTCCCAAAACCTCCCCCTTCAATTACCCCTTTAGTGAGACTTTGTCTACAAATTTATTTTTACATCTCTTGACACTCTCTTTCATCCTGATGATGGATCACAGAGTATGATCTGAAACATTGATGCAAAAAAGATACACATAATCAAATCCAAAAACAACTTACTGATTCTATTATGGATTATGGAAATTTAATCAAATTAATCAACTTTTTCATCATGAGCACTCCAATTTTTCATAGCTAAACGTTATCATCAAGAATCAACTCAAAAACTTTAGAGATAGATGACACATAATCATGACATTCATAATACAAACTGTGAGAATATACTTGAAGCAACCAAGATCAAAGAGACCAATAGATAGCACAATAACAAGAGAGATAGAGAATAAGGTAGTATTCTCAATATATGCAAAAGAGATCAACTCGATCATTACATACAATGTATGATGAGACTACTTATAAAGGCAAGGCTAAGAGACAAAAGAACACACAATGATGACATGTGGCTCAATGAGATGCAATGGTGGGTAAGGCTAGGTAGGAGAAATAATAATATATTATATAAGAGGTGGATCACCCACCAAAGGTGGAATGTAACAACAAGATCAGAACATAAAAGGTGGAAATTATCCTACATATACACTCCCAATGTATGCACATCTCCCTAAGTGTCTCATATGCAAACTACAATGTTATACATGTACCTATGTAAGCTTAAGTATAATTATATTCAACATGAATAAATAATTACACCAACACCCCCCCTTAAGTGCAACTTAGGGGAATGCACTTAAGTCTACAATGCAACTAAGAAATGCAAAATGGATCCTTGATACAAGGCCATGTTAGACCTACCGATGTACAAACGCAAATACAATCTCCCATAAAGAAGGGAAAGGGAGAAAACTACATGGGAAAAAAATCTCCCTGAAAACAGAGATGAAAACTATACAAAGAACTCTCAAAGAAGTATGTGGATAAGAAAACCCCATGTGAGGAAAAATTCCCCCCATATGGGAGAAGAAGAAGAAGAAGAAGAAGAGAGACTAAGAAGGACCCCCTACATCTAGAATCTGCACCAATGGTAGAAGCTCAAAATTAAATGAAGAAACTGCTCCATGAATGTCGAACAACATACCTCCCTTATGAGGAAACAAAACCAAAGGTGTGTCCATAAAGTCTCCCCAATCATGAAGGGAAGATGTAGGAAAAAAAATCATGATTTATGGAGTCTTTGAAAACACCTCAAGTATCCTGATGTCAATGTCGAAAGTTACCCCCTCCAAATTAGGTGTACTGGACCACACTGCTGAAAAGGGTAATCCAAGTTCTACTGGAGATGAATGTAGAACAAGTTCCAAAGACTCACCTGTCTCCTCTAAGGATAAAGAGACCTCCTCTGAATATTGTAGATAAGTATCCATAATCATGTCAACCTCGAAAGAATGGTCATGTAGAGAATGAAGAAGAGGCTCAGAGTGTTCCCTTACAACAATCGAAGAAGGATCACCTTCATCAAAGAGAAGATGAATATCATCAATGATGTCTCCCAAATATGCAATGCAAGATTCCACAAACAAACCTACAATGTCTATCAAGTAGGCATCCCAATGAATTAAAGCTAGAAGACAAGATATATCCTGTTGCACTGAATCACAAGAAGGATAACCTATCGCATCATCTGCATCATCAGGTGCAATAGGTGATGTGATATCATGAGGAGGAGATCAAATGAAAGGCTCAAGAATGGGGTCACATTTGAGTATCCCCAAGTTCAAGTACGAAAAATTCTCCTTGAAATCTGAATCATCATAAGAAGTGTGATCATCATGTGAAGAATCATCCTCATTAATAAGAACAAAATTTGCAAAGTAATACAACTGAGATGCATGATCCATAACCTAAGTTGCAATGCTATCTCTGCTCTCCAAGTCTCTAATGATAGCCAAATAAGTTGTGAACTCCATAGTTTTACTTGTTGCTCCATGTGTGATTTGATAGATGGAAAGAAGATTGTTTGTCAGACAGGGTACACACAACACATCATTGACGAAGTTATCTCAAATGGCAATAGATCATTTTCCAATAACATCTATGTATGTATAATTTCCGATCAAAATATATGGCATGGTGCAAGGCTCAAATGAAGAGAACATAGATTGTGAAGATGCCATATGATGATAATCCCCTGAATCTAGAAGCCATCTCTCTGAATCATGACTTTTAGTAGCACAAAGAGCTTATCCTTTCTTATCCCAGAAGAGTGACTCTTCCCACTTGTTTCTGCCATGAATGCTTTCCTTTCCCCTTTGATTGTGAGCAAGTGGAAGGTGATCAATCGTCCTTTTTGTAGGCATTAGGCAAATTGGTGTTGTTATTTTTGAGGATATGTGTGAGCTCATCAATCTTCTTATAATGGCAATGACACTCCTCATGACCAACCTTTTTATAATAGCCACAAGTTGGTCTCTCCTTTGGTGAATCCCCTTATTATGGAGAAGGTAGTTCTTTGTCCTTAGGCTTTGGTTGCCATTTCTTCTTGTTGGAGTTGTCCTTTCCTTGATTTCCTTTGTTCCCTTGATTCACCACAAATGATTGTGACTTATAATTCTTAGGAATGCCCATTCTTATCAACTTAGTGTTCTCCATCATCAACATGTCTATGAAAGTATCAAATGTAGGCCTTTTGTAGCTTTGACCCATTGTCAACTGATGGGTTTGTTAACGGGAAACAAATGTTGCATATTCTTGTGGAAGTTTGCCCATCAAATTGTAGATCAATTGATTATCCTTCTTATCAATGCCAAAATCTTTGAGTTGTTCCCTCAACTCATTTGCCTTAGTGACATAATATTGTATCGTATCAAATTTCTTGGGATCTAACATGGTGAGATCACTCTAAATTTGATATCCCCTAATTTCATTCACTTGTCCATTCAAGTCTTGAAACTTTTGCCAAGCATCCTTAATCGTAGTACATTTCTCAATATGAAAGATGAGATCTTTTGATACATATTTACTCAAGGTACCAATTTCCACGATGTTCTTAGTATCAGGATTAGCCTTCGTATCAGTGGGAGCAACAATAGTTCCATCAATGTAATGAGTTAATCCTTTTTCCAATAGTTTACTGCATGCACAAATTTTCCAAGTAGCATAATTATTTCAAGTTAAAGGAGGAAACTTAGGAGAACCCATAGCATAAAAATGAAAGAACATAAAAGGCAAGAGCACAAGAGACATCCCCCCAAATTCACTAAATAAAAGTACCTCCGGGCAAGTGCAAGGTAATGAGTCACAAATTCGCGGAAGTCCGTGCGTTGGAAAATGTGCTCTTATAAACGGGGGCCCATTTATGCTTCGGGCTCCTGAGCCAAAAGGTAACGGGGGCTCATTTTTTAGAAACGGGCCCTCGCTTTTAAAATCAGGCCCCCATTTCTAAATTGTATTTTTTCTTTTTTTTCCACAAGCTGCCCTGGTTTGAAAACAGGGGCCCGTTCTTTGGAAGTTGATTCCACAACCTGCCACTTGGCTCGAGATAGGCCTGGGATGGCAACACCTAAGACATGGACCTGAAAATTCAAATCTCCATGAATGAAAGCACAAATATGATCTTCTGAAATCATTTACGTGCCTATAATTAGAGAATTTTTATACGAAATAAAAATCCATTTCAGATTATGCTGTCTAGATTCTGAATATGTAAATTTATTTTAAAAATGATTATTTTAACTATTTTTCATTTAATTTATACTAAATCAGGTCCATAAAATTGAAATATTAACTAATTTTGTTAATTTAATAACTTTTTTATTTTAATGAATTTTGAAAAAAAAATTATATGTCATCAATCTACACAAAATTCTTTTCTGTTTAAAAAAAAAAAATTTAAAAATGTTAAGTTTACATCAAATTATGTGGGTCCTACACGTCAAATTTTTAAAAACATAATTACGGTTATTAAAAAATTAATAAAAAATAAAATATTTAAAAAAAAAATACAGAAAAATATGCTCATCAATCTTCAGTGAGTTACAAACCATTTCCCAAAATGGTTTGAGAAAATAATTTGAATTGTGTCAAAAAGTGTGGGTCCTCCACATGCATGGTATGGTCCTGAAACAGACATTTTTAAAACATAGTTTTTAGAACTCCATTCCAAAATTTATTTTTTATTATGTGGGTATTAAAATAAATTACATATTTGGAAAGAACACTCAGAGGGCTATCTTTTATACTATTGACTTTTTCCAAGATTCAATCTCCAAGTGTTTCAAAATTTAAGCTCAAGTGAGACAAAATCTAAAAATTAGGGAAAACACTTCCACTTTTTGGCCAAAAAGTGGACTCATCTTCTTGCACTGACCCCCCCCTCCAAATAATGATTTTGGCACTTTATATGTAGTGCGTGTACAATAGGCCAGTTGCAAACAATGGAAAAGTGGACTTCTAATTTTGTTTTAAAACTTCCCCAATATGCTTATAACTATAATGCAAAGGACCAAAAGTGGAGATCTATGCAATACAAGTGCCAAATTTGCAAAAACAAGATCACATGCTGAAAGTACAATTTCTACATAAAGTCATAGAAAACTAATATAGTAGATTATGAAATTAGACAAAAAATCATCCACTTTAAAAAAAAAAATGGTAGCTAAACAGGAGTGTGTATGAGCTCAAATGGAGTCCCAAAAGTTGCAGAAATGGGCATTGGACATGTACAGTAACCAAAAATAGAATTTTTTGAAAAATGTGTCCACCCAAATTAGAAAATAACACCACCATGTGAAAGTAGATGAAAAATTAGCCCAAATAATAAAAATTGCACTAAAAAAGGAGCCAAAATGAGCAAGATATTGGCTTTAAAAGTTGAGCCAAAAATTAAAATTGCTTAATGGAGAGGGGTATAATTTTTTCAAAAGGTTAAATTTGACGGCCGTATGGCCATTTCCCAAAACTTCACCCCTTCCTGCGTGGCATCTGTATGGTATAGACATGCTAACATGGCACCTACTGATTGAGGTCATACTATACAGATTGCTAATTTGGATGCTCACTAGGGTGTATGGTTGGTAATGTGGCATGCTACCTGGGCTGCTGACTGTGCAATTTGTAGAGTACTGAAGTTGATGTGGTATTCTAACTAGACAATCTATATGGATGAACTGACAATTGACTATTTATTTTGTACACTGACTGAACATTGACTGGGTGTTGAATGGATGCGATGACATGGCAGCTAACATGGGCATTTGTACTCTATATGACCAGATGAATAGGCCCCAACTAGGTATTGACTATGCTGGGTCGACTGTGCACTCTAGAGAATCAAAATTTTCCACATGGATGTTTTTTTAACAAATGGTGGTATGCCATGTGTCCCTATGTTGTGGATCACAGATTGTCATGTGGTTCTATCTATTTCTGTGTGGACCTATAGAATGTTGTCATGTGGCAGTAGTACCAAGTGAGGGGCTTGATGGGGACTTGGCACCCTGGTAGAGACAATGACAAAGGAAGCAACATAGCTGGAGGTGACAACACAAGTGGAGATGACAATTAGGAGGAGCGAACTCATGGTGGTGCTTGGTTGGAGCATGGGAGAATGATCGATGCGGGAGCAACACATGGGTGACACTGAGGGCAACATGGTAGCAACGGGGCCATAGGTGGTGGCCAAATGCTAGAAATACGGACCCTTTAGAAATAGCATGATGGTGTATGAAGGATATGGGGGGCGGGGTTTGAAAAAGCCCTCCCCTAAAATCTAATCATAATTTTGATTGATTTAAAAAAAAAAAATTACAAAATATTTAAAAATTGTGAATTTAAATGAAATTTTTTAATTAAAAAATTTGCAGAAAAATAATAAATTTTTTTAATGAAATTTGTACCGTACCATCCAAATTGGGCAAAATGTTTCCTCTAAGCCCTAAAATTGACTTTCTTGAAAATAGGTCGAATTTATACTCAAAATTTATAGAAATGGCCACCTGAATGCAATGGTGAGGTCGGATCTGGTCTAGGACGCCGTATAAGATTCTTCTCCTCAGATATGCCTCTCGAGCTCCCTAAAAAATGTAATAAAATATCTCTAATGGCTATGCAATGACACTTTAACCACTCAGATACCATGTGATATTATGCTTGAAGCAACCAAGATCAAAGGAACCAATAGATAACATAATAACAAGAGAGATAGAGAATAAGATAGTATTGTCAATATATGCAATTTTAGAGATTAACTCTATCAATACATACAATATATAATGAGACTTCTTATAAACAAAAGTCTACAAGACAAGAGAGCATGCAATGATGACATGTGGCTCAATGAGATGCAAAGGTAGGTAAGGGTAGGTAGGAGAAATAATAAAATATTCCATAAGAGGTGGATCGCCCACCAAAGGTGGAATGTAACAACAAGATCACTCCATAAAACGTGGAAATTCTCCAACATACACACTCCCAATGTATGTACATCTCCGTAAGTGTCTCATATGAAAACTACAATGTTATAAATGTACCTAAATAAACTCAAGTAAAGTGTAATTATATCCAATATGAATAAATAATTACGCCAACAAAAACACAACCACGTTGAATACAACACCCTCAAAGGCTTAGCTCAATGTTAAGCTTCATGAAAAAGTTATCATGAGATGCATGAAAAGAAAATAATTCATAAACTATTTCTCTATAGGATGGTATCTCCATATGCAAATAAAGACATTCATCAGGATATTAGTACCTGTTTACATATTTATTCTTTTCAAGATTCTCTCCACAAAATGTATCAACTTTCCACAAACTTGATTCTTGCAAAAATGCACAAACCTTTGGTTCAATGATATAGTCTAATTTAACCATGCAATCATCATTTATAAGTGAATTAACCTCTTCATTGGAAAGCTCCAACAAATGAGAAAAAACATTACCATGGGGATTAGTAGAGAATTCAAAGCCTTTGTATGCATCAACATATTTGGATTAATTATTACCTTTTGAAGTTTCTTCATTAGATTCAATATTACAACCATACTCAAGGTCATCAAAGAGTGGCAAATCAGATACATTAATTTCATCAACATAGTTATTTGTTTCACAAATTGATGCAACATCCTAGTCATCTGAAAATATTGGCATATATTTCGTAGTGTTTCATCTATGCCTACAATCAAGGGTATTCAATTGAGAATAAATATCTTCCTGTTCTAAATGTACCCAATCTAGATTAGGTTGAAGGAATTGAAACATATTTTCATGTGGAAGGAGCATTTTTTTGTCATCGCAGGTGATTGATTTTAAAATACTTGTTTGAATAGTCCCTAGTAAAGTTGACAAAAATATGTTGGTTAATAGATTTGGTTTCTCAAAATAATACAAGTAAATGTGTCTATTTCTCAATATAGAACCCAAATAAACCAATAGTTGGGTAAACTGTAAAGTTTATATTAGCTTTATTCTAAATTTTAACATGGCATATCGTCCACTTAGGACTAATCTATATGCATTCTTTTATCTTAAATGCAAATATTTTGGTATGATTTTAACTTGAAAGTATAAAAGACATCTAATAGTTTTTTATCACCATGATACAAGTCACAACAAATAAAAGGAAGGTAATCTATAGAATATGAAAATCTATCTTGAATAACTCTTTCAATTTTCTCTCACCACAAAGGTTGAGAATATTTGAAAACCTTTTCACAAAAGACAATCACCAATCATTAATCAATAGATTAATAACTCATAACTAGAATAAAAGCATAAATATAACAATTTCTTAATCAAGATATTCTCCCTACAAATTTATCACCCAAACTATATTATCATAAGGAAAAGCATCTTATTATTTTTAAAAAAACCAAAGAAGATAATTTAGAAACACCAAACTTAATATCTCTTTCTAATTAAATTGTCAAAACTTCTTTGCAGAATGGCAACATACTACTAAATTTCTCCAAAATTTGGACCCTTCAAATGTTTGCAAAATACCCACTTATAAATAACAAAATGTAATTGATGTCGTTTGAATAATGAATTATTTTAAAGAATCAATTTTCTAAAATAAGTCTTTTGAACAATTAACGTCCGCTTAATTAAAGAGACCTTTTAAATAATAAACATTTAAATTAAAATCCCTTTTTTCTTAAAACACAAGACAAATTAAAGTATTGAAATATTAAAAGACCAATTATGATTAAGTTGGTGGAGTAGTAGTTCTATGAACATGTGGAGGCGGTTGGGATGCTACAAGTCATTCCTTGAAATCTCCATATGTCCTCAAGAATAAGGCCAATTTTCCATGCTTGGGAATGACAATGGATGTTAGTCTAATGTCCCAAAATATCTTTCCCATTTTGAACTTATCTATCTTAACTAGAGAAAATTTTAGTGGCAAATAATTGACAATTGGCAGATATTTTGTATCAAACATTTAAAAAATGTTGAATAAGTTGGACTGATCAAGGTTGCCAAATCACCCCAACTTTATAAATTTTCAATCAAATGCATTTTAATTTTCCTTCATTTTCATTAATTATGTGTAACTATTTAAATATTTCACCAATAGAGTCTACACTTTCACAATGGTCTATTTAATATTTTCACCTGAATTTTTCAGAAGTGTGCCTTAATGCATCGGTATAATTCTCCAATAGAAATCAGTAGTTCAATTTGCAGGAGGACCCAATTTGCTTGACATTTTCAAAAGAGTGTCTTAATTCTCCCAAATAGTCGCCAATACCTTTAATCATTCAATTTTGTGGGAGGATTGATTTTGCCAATTCTATTTTAAGTCCATCCCAATAGTCAATCAATAATCTCCTATTAAATTACAATGTATATGTTTTTTCAATGTTTTGTTTGCCCTATTTTTCCATAAGACATGTGAGAATTAAGTGGGATTCGCCAAAATTTTTATAGACCATTTAAAATTCCACAATATTCACTGAATATGGATTGGTATAAGATTGTATGAAAGATCAAAGTAATTTTTATAAAATTTGGTTGGTTTAGAGCTCTCGGTTTGAATCAATATCCCAGTTAAAGACATGAATGTAATGATTATTGCATTGTCATCTACTAGTGCTCTCTACTACTCTCTAAGAATTTCAAGGTAAGTGATCATTTTTTGAAGTGTTATTATATTATTCATCTTGATATGTTAGCAATGTTTAAATCATTCTTATTGAGTAAGGAGACCTTAGACAATAAGATCATTTCTAGGCCCTAGGAAAAATGAATCTTATAGTCTATTATTGCTTCTTAGAAAAGTATATAGTTTTTTACACCCTTTATTTCAATGAAGATTTCAAACACGAAGAAGGGTAAGACTCCTCAATGTGATGAAGGCCAAGAGAGGTCAGCAAAATGCAAAACCTTACAATCTTCCTTTAGCAATGTTTGTGGTAAAAAAGATGGTCATGAAGGTACATCATCAAAACTACCACATTAAATATTGAAGAACCTAGAAAATGAGATATGTCAGATGATAATGAAGAAGAAGATCTCGTAGATACCTAGGGTAGCGAGAATGTGATAATCGACCTGGTTGACAATGGTGTAGATGATGATGATGCATGAAAGGGGAAAAGAAAATCCAAATAAAAATCTGGTCGAAAGTGGATATGGTGAGGCATTTTTAAATTGATTGAGTGTCATAAAAATCCATTCATTGAATGAGTGGAGAATCCAAACAAAGGTGACCCTCTAATCAAATATAGGTGTAAGATTTGTAGTTGGAATTATAAAAATGGAGAAGAGGTTGCACCTGAAGCTTGACACCATTGAAAATCATAGATGGAACTAAAAAATCAGTGATAAGATTGAAAACAAAGGACAAAGGCCAACATGTTAAGTGTGCCTTAGAATATGATGTGAATTTGAAAAGATAGGCGAAGATTGCTAAATCTATGGGTTTTCTTGAAGCTATTTTTTGAAAGGCAATGTTAGTAGCACAACTGGGAAAAACTATTCAGTTAAATGTACTTTTTTATACATTTTTACTAGATGATGACATCCTATGACAAATTACCCAACAAATTAGTACTTTTTTATACTTTTTGGGCATTCCTAACTTTCCTAACAATCATTAGACAGTAAACACTAGTTCGAAATGGGCAACTTGTCTTGCTGAGATTTAAAAACAAGATATAAAGGAAAGAATTATAGAGCCAAACTTTACTGCATTGTCTTTGGATGAATTTATGGAAATAAATAATATGTCTTAGGTATGTATGTATGTATGTATGTATGTTTATACTATAAAGAATCATGTTTGCCAACCTCATATACTATGTGTTTCTAAATTGAAGGAGAAAACGATAGTGGAAACACTATTTCAACTAGTTACAAATTATTTAATTGAATATGGAGGTATGGATGACTTGACAATTGAAAAATTAAAAAATGTTAGGATTGTTGAAATCTATCAATGCCTTCCAGCTAGCAAATTTTTCATCTGGCCATAGGATGACAGATTACCCAAAAAATTAGTACATTTTTATACTTTTTGGGTGTTCCTAACTTTCCTAACAGTCATTGGACAGTAAACACTGGTTCAAAATGGGCAAGTTGTCTTGCTGAGATTTAAAAACAAGATATAAAGGAAAGAATTAGAGAGCCAAACTTTACTGCATTGTCTTTGGATGAATTTATGGAAATAGATAATATGTCTTGGGTATGTATATATGTATGTATGTTTATACCATAAAGAATCATGTCTGCCAACCTCATCTACTATGTGTTTCTAAATTGAAGGAGAGCATGATAGTGGAAACACTATTTCAACTAGTTACAAATTATTTAATTGAATATGGAGGTATGGATGACTTGATAATTGAAAAAAAGTTGGTATGTGTAGGATTAGAATGACCTTAAATAATGCAAGGTCATAATAATGGTCTTTGCATAAAGCTACAAACTTCTTGTTCACCCTACATGACTCCCATTCACTACATGGCCCATAAGATGAATCTAGCTTTTAAAATTGTGAGCAAGTATCTTGTAGTAACACATGTTGAAGATTTAATTAGAGATATCTACTGATACTTTTGTCGAAGTCCCAAACGGTTTTTGGAATTTCAAAATTTTGTTAATGGAATAATCAATGGGAACAAGCTTCTTAAGGATGTTTATACCAGATGAATCTCCTTGCATGGTATAGCATATTGAGTTTATTTAGAATATTGATCCTTGATTAGATTAATGTATGAACATCACAACACAGTAGACAAAGCTCTTGACCTATTTCATAGGTTATGTGATATAGAGACAATCCTAACTTTAGCAGGTCTTCACCCCATGCTAAAGGAAATGAAACATCTTGTGAAAAAATCCCAAGAAAGAGATATCAATATTGCAAAATATGCTAAGCTACATAAAATGACATACATGACCCTCAATAATCTCTATCAATTAGAAAAAAAAATTAGATGTAAAATTTGCTAGATGGAAGGCATTGATAGATTTCAACAATCCTAACATTTTTTTTTAGTTTAATGTAAAGAAAGAGTTATGTGTCACTGTAAGCGGATTTGAGATACCAATGCACCACCTTGTTGATGGTATGATGAAAGAACAAGCATCTGGTCAACTACTGATTGGAGGGGGTGAATCTGTAGATAGAAAACTTATAATAAATTTCACTAATCGCAGAATCAACCTCTCAAAGCAAACTCTAAACTGACAAGTTAAACCACTAAACTACAAATGCAATATCTCTTTCAATTTTAACTAGTTGACTGTTATAGCAGATTAACAGTAACACAACTTTTAACTCACAAACATCCAAATACTTTATTGAGATAAGTAAAACCTCATTTCAAATTGTTGTCGGTTAACATAACTTATCAAAGTGGATTAAGTAGTTAATCAATTCAACCATAATAAACATAACCACAAAAAATTCACCACTTGACACAATATTTCTGACGTGGAAACCCAAATGGGAAAAACCACGGTGAGATGAGACTCATAAGTTAACTATCTGAACTCTTCTAAAGTTCGCCCTATTAGGAGCCAAGCCTGTTAATGCTTTATAAAAAGTCTTGTTAAGAATAGAATCTTGTTAGGGACCACCTGGTTAAGGGATTGACTATAATGCCCTATTAGAAGCAATACCCTGTGAGGAGTAACCTCCGTAGAGGATTTTAAATCCAAGCTAATGGACCACCTCATGAGAGGATTTGAATAACACTAAGCTTGTTAGAGCCTATCGAGTTAGGGGATTTTACTGTTGTAATTGTTAGAAACCAACAGGGGTTGCTAATCTATTTGAATAGAACTACACTTGCTTGTTTAGATCATTTTCATGCTCCTAACTACAGATACATCATCAAGTTTGGCAACCACACACTCAACTAAAAATTTGCCAACTCTAAAACAAAACAACTCATCGATGTTATAAATAAATCACGAGGTCTGTAACACAACTAAAACCTAATTCTCTCATAGATATTACAAACAAGTCAATTCAAGTATGACTATTGGATTACATAACAATCTCTACACATCATTCAAGATAACCTTGATTTCTCCTTGATCACTGCTTTATCAAACTCTATAACTCATCACGTAGTTTGCATTACATGCAATATACTTTCTCATTCCCAAGCTTAAAAACCATTATTGTTAGGATTAATGATAGTCCCAAAGATACTAAGAGGTGGGGGGGGGGGGGGGTGAATTAGTATCTAACCGATTGACAAAATATTTAACCTTATTAAGTATTTTGCATTCCAAAATAGTGTATCGGTAAACAAGAATTAATGCAGTAAATAGGAATGGAAAAGACAACATAGAAAACACACCATAACACAAGATGTTTAACGAGGAAACCCGGTGTGGGAAAAACCTTGGTGGGATTTTTGACCCACAATATTCACTCATTGGCCAATGAATAAATATTACCTACAAGAGGGGTCTGCACATGCAGGAAGGCCAACTGCCTAGAGCTCACTGCTCAATCTACAAAATGGAAGTCTCACTGACTTACAAAATGGATTATGAAAATCCAATATAATGTACTGCTACAATTCAACATTTGCTATGCTAGGTTTAGTACTGGTTTAAGCTCATACCATAACCATAAACCTTATTAAATCTACCTTAATATTTTCTCATCACTTCTACCATCATGTGTCCTTCTATCTATCATCTCAAAATGATTTAAAATATCTCATACATATATGAGTCTATTACAATATGCTATGTCGACTTTACAAAAAGATAATTACAATTCAATACAATAAACAAAAGTTTGCTCATGTCGGCTAGGGTGTCAGTATACATTCTTCCTGATGTCGGTGAAGTGTTTGTTAGTGTTGGTGTATGTCGATGCCAATGTCTAATGATGATTTACCAAATGAATGCCACAAGGTTCCTTGTAGATTACCAGTAGGTTGCCATCAATGACAACACCATCATTTCTCACTAGAGTGTAGGATGCCAATAGTTATCTCAACGTGCCAAAAATACTTTGAATAGGAATCCTGGTTTACATTTTACCATGTACTCTCCTTGTCTTCAGCTCGTAGATGGCTATAGATCTTCTTTTTGTCAATCATACAATTGTTGTCCCTATAATCACATAGTTCTTCTCCCCCTTTGACAACAATGTCAAAGTGAAAGTAAAACATGAAATGTCAAACTTCACTACTAAGCATCAACAACTTGCAACTTGATGCTCCCCCTGTGGAATAACTCCACTACCATATCAATCCTGTTGTAAAATTCTGCAAGTAGCTCTGAGACTGATGTACTCTACATCGTGCTCAATTGACCTCATGAAGGGGTACAAACCCTAGCTAACTTCTAAGATACTCAAAAGTAGTCTTAGGCAAAGGTTTAGTAAAGATATCTGCAAGATGCTCCTTGGTAGAAACATGCTCCAATAGCACATCTTTACTCTGCACTTTTTGTCTCAATAAATGATACTTCAATTCAATATGCTTAATTTGTACATGAAAAATAGGGTTCTTGGAAATATTTATGGCACTGGTATTGTCACATAAGATCTCTACAAGTTCTGTAAACTTCATCTTGGAACCTTCCAAAATGTGCCTCATCTAGATATCTTGGGTACAATTCATTTAAGCTGCAACATACTCAACCTCAATAGTAGACAGTGATATACAACTCTGCTTCATGCTACTCCATGAAACAATTCTTCCTCTAAGAAAGAATGCTCCACCGGTTGTGTTTTTCCTATCATCAATATTACCTGCGCTTTCTACATCTGAATACACCTTCAAGTCAAAGTTACCTACATATGGATACCATAGTCCATAGTCAATAGTACCTTTCAAATATCAGAATATCCTCTTGGTTGCTATCAAATGCGTTTCCTTAGTATTCTTCTAAAATCTACCAACTAGACCAACTGCATGAGCTATATTCAGTTTGTTGTGAACAACATAGTGCAATTTCCCAATCATTGACCTATAGTCCTCTTCATCAATAAATCTAGCTTCATCTTCCTTAGACAACTTACATCCTGTGACCATTGCTGTCCCAACTAGTTTACAGTTACTCATACAAAATGTCTTTAATACCTCTTTCACATATTTAGACTATGTGATGAAAATACCAGTCTTCATTTGCTAAATTTGCAAACCTATGAAATTTTTTATCTCTCCCACTAGAGACATTTCAAACTCACTTTTAATTTCAATTGCAAAGTCATTGGTCATGTCATCATTACCTCCAAATATGATATAATCTATAAAAACTTCACTAACTAGTATCTTATCTCCTTCAGATTTGAGATATATGTTGCTATCTTCATTGGTTCTCTCAAAACCTATCTTCATCAAGTGTGAATGAAGCCTTTCATACCATGCTCTTGGTGCTTTGTTTAACCCATATAATTCCTTGTGCAATTTGCATACCATGTCTTTTTCATCAGTTAAAGCATGACCATTGGGTTTCTCAATGTATACTTCTTTTTCTAGTATTTCATTAAAAAATGTTGACTTCACATCCATTTGATATACTTTGAATCCCTTATATACTACAAATGCAAGTAAAGTTCTGACACCTTCTACTCTAGAAAGTGGTGCAAATTGTTGGCACTTTGGATATGTTGATATGGTTTTATCATTGATGTCAACACTTGTCATCACTTGTCAACACTTATTAGCACTTGGAGATTTTGGTTATGTTCACCGGCAAGTCAAAGACTTATGCAAAGTCACTGGTATTTGGTTGACCGATAGATTATATTGTTCACCGACACTTGAAATGACTTGGAGACTACTTGGTTATGTCAAAGACATTATTTGATCACTTGGTTTTTGCAATTTGGTTAACTGTTTATTCAAGTTTGCATATTTGTTGTTACCAACAAATAGGTCCAGGATAAGCATCTATAGACATATCTATTCCAAATCAGCAAGACACATTATGGAGATGATTTATTGTTATTGTAAATACATTGAGCTGACATCATGCATCAGTAATTGATTTACTTGTAATTGTTTAATTGTAATATATTTTAGTGACCTAACCTATTCAATTGGTCTTAGGTTATGGTATAAATGTAAGATCTCATTTGCGAGATAGAAGAGGAAATGTGAGAAAGGATTGCAATAAGCTATATGTAAATATAAGCAAAGCTATACACGTAGACATCATTTGAAGGTAGAAAGAAGGATTTTTTGAAGGCAACCAGAACTAAATCGGTACTGAATCTAGCATATGAAGATGCTATTTTGTGTAGTACATTATTATTCAATTTAACAATCCAATTGTAGTCAGTGTGACTCTCATTTTGTGATTGAGCTATGAGATCTAGGCAGCTAGCCTCTCTGCATGTGCAGAATCCATATTGTACACACATACTATCTGTAGTAGTATCATTCTGTAGTAGTATCATCTGATTGTGGGTAAGGCTTCCCACCATGGTTTTTCCCCTTATAGGGTTTCCATGTACAAACATTTGTGTTATGTGTTGTGGACGTTATTATATTTTTGTTTCATGCATTAATCTTTACTACTATTGCAACTAACTGTTAAGACTGTCTACCGGCATAAAGTTTGGTTTACCGGTATTAAGAAATAAGTTTTGGTTAAGTTAATTTTGGTTGAATTTATTGAACAACTGATTCACCCCCCCTCTCAGTTGTCTTCGGGACCTAACAATTGGTATCAGAGCCTAGTCCTCTTTTTGTAGAAGTTTAACTGCTTGAGGAGAACAATGTCTTCTAGCTATTTCAAGAAGGATAGTCTGAAACTTGATGGAACTAACTATGGCATATGGAAGATCTAGATGGAGACAAACTTTAATTGCATTGGAAATGATATATGGGAGGTTACAAAGAATGGTTATACTGCTCCTAGTCCTGATCAGCCTAATCCACCAACCTTGGAAAAAGATGAGGAAAATGATTGCAAAGCAAGATAAGCACTTTTGAGCACATTGTTAGATCAGCAAGTCATGGGATTATCAGATAGATATACTGCTAAGGCTATTTGGGACAAAATAGAAACATTAAATGAAGGAGATTCCATAGTCAAAATTGCAAAACTTGAATGCTTCCAGGTCAAGGATGAAAGTCTAAAAATGGAAGAAGAAGAAAGAATTTCTGCTTTTATGGAAAGAGTAAATGAAATTGTTTTGGGTATACAATGTTGTGGAGGAACCTTAAGTGAAGATGAGATTGTTTCTAAATTTTTAAGAGCTTTGACACCAGCATATAAAATGAAAGTTATTGCTATAAATGAATTAAGATCAATGTCTAATACATCAATATCTAGAGTCACTTTGGTTGGAAAACTTTCAGCTTTTGAGCTTGAGGAATTTGGTCTTGTTACTATTATCAAGACAAATGTATCTTTCAAGGCATCATCATTAACTGCATCATCATCATCACATGATAAATATGATTAGAAAACCTTCTATGCAAGAGAACTTGAAGAAAGAAGGACAGAAAATGAAGAACTTGAAGAACTTGAAGCACTATTTGCAAAGAAAATGCCTAAAGGTCCAATTGGAAGTAAGTATGAAGGTAAAGAACCCTTTATATATTTTAACTATCATAAGATTGGTCATATGGCTTCTAGATGTCCTGATAGACATGTAAGATTAAGAGAAGAACCTAAAAGAACATATAAACCTAACCCTGACTATTAGAAATATAAGTTTAAGAAGAATAGAGATGAATCTTGTTATTATGTTGGTGAAGGAGTTACTGATGATTATGATGAGGATCCGATAAACAATGGAGGGGGATTTTGTTGCTATAATAGAGGATCAACTAGAACCTATTGTTCAACCAATAGAGTAGGCCTTGGCAGCTAAAGTTGAAGATAAAGATGAATGGATTATTGAGTTAGGATGTTCACATCATATGACTGGTGATAAGAGTAAATTCTTAACCTTTCATGATTATAATGGAGGTCTAGTAATATTTGGAGATGATAAAGCTTGTTTGATCAAAGGAAAAGGCACCATATCTTTTGATGGTAAGCATAATACTAATAATGTTTACTATGTTGAAGCTCTGAAGCATAATCTTTTGAGTGTTGGTCAATTAGTTGAGAAAGGATTTTAGTTACAATTCAAGAATGGCAAATGCAAAATCTTAAACAAAACTGGTTTGGAAATTGCAACCGGTAATCAGACTAGAGGTAATATCTTTCATTTGAACAATAATGGGAAAGCATGGTTGATTGTACATATTGATGAAAGTTGGTTATGGCATAAGAGAATTTATCATGTAAATTTTGATTACATTGTGAAAAATCAGTACTATTAAGGCAGTTAGAGATTTATTTAAGATTGTTAAACCTCACAATCCAGTATGTAAGGAATGTCAATTTGGAAAGCAAGTAAGAGCATCTTTCAAAAGTATTCTAGAGAAGTCTAACAATTTCCTTATTTTAATTCATACTGATTTATGTGGTCCAGCAAGAAATAGAAGTATACAAGGAGATAGATACTTTATGCTAATCAATGATGACTATTCTAGAATGTGTTGGGTTACATTTCTCAAAGAAAAATATGAAGTATTTGGGAAATTCAAACTATTCAAGGTGATGGTAGAAAATGAAACCAACAAGAAAAGTAAATGTTTGAGATCAGATCAAGGAGGTGAATTCACATTTAAGGAATTTAATGCATTCTGTGAAGTGAATGGGATCAAAAGACAGTTGTTAGCACCCCAGACACCCCAGCAGAATGGAGTTGTGGAAAGGAAAAACAAAACTATCTTGGATGCAGCCAGAAGTTGATAGTTCTGATACTAAATATAAGTATAGATCCAATAGCCAACAAGATGAGAGGGGGGGCTGAATCATACAAACTTAATCTTTCATAAAAACATCAGATTCAACCTTGGTAACATATACTTCAGTAATATAACCAAAACTATTAAACATGCAGACTCAAAAGCATATAAACATCATAAACCTCATAACACCAGCTTTAACGTGGAAACCCAAATAGGGAAAAACCATTGTGAGATTTTGGAACCACTAAGAAATATACTCTTCTAGAGTATGCTCGGTTAAAAGAAAATCCTGTTAAAGATTACAAACACATTGCTAGATGTGATCCGATTAAGGGATTTCCCTTAGATCTGTTAGGACCTTCACTTTGTTAGAAGTGACCTTGTTAAAGGATTTCAAACACTCAATTAGAATGTCACCTTGCTAGAGGGTTTTACAAATAAGACTATTAAGTCCACTCAATTAAGAGATTTTCTGTCACTTTCAAAATATAACAGTAATAAAAATCTATCTACAACTTCACATCTAAAATGCTAAAGTAGATTCTTATTTATTCAATACAATCTAGACATAGAACTAATCTTGTCCATCTGCTGGGCTTCTATACTCTGTTATTCAAACAGGTCTTCATGCTTTTGTGCTTGGTAATCACTATGTAGCATCCCTGTGCATACACTTGCCTACATGCATTGTTTGTCAACAGTTTCCTATTTATAAACAATTAGCTAACCGCTTAATCTCCTTGATCACATTTCTAATAATCAATCATAGCCATCAGATCTTCAATCTTGCCCAGGTTCAATGCATGTTTCGATCTGAAAAATGATTTACCTCACCTTGGAACTTGCAGACATTTCCTGGAACTTGTGCTAGGGTATTGTGGTTCAATCTGCATTGTAGATCTTCATGTTGACTTTCCTTTGCCATAGATTCATTAACAAACTTCATGCACGACATACCAATCATTTAATCAGTTCCAACTCATCAGTTTCCTTCATTAAATAATGCATGTAAACATTTAATGCATTCTGTTATAGCTCGGTTACAACTTGGTAACAACTCAATAAATACTAAACTTCACTCGGTAGACATTCTGCCTTCATTAAATGATATTGATAACCTTAGGGTTTACTGACTAGGTTCCTTAGGGTTTACCAACTAGGTTCTTTGCTTAGTAACATAGTATAGTATTAACCTTACAATTTACAACATATGTATGATGTTAAAACAATCTAAACATCATGATCTCATCATTGTCTAACTCGGTAATAGTTGCCCATTGAATACCTTAATCATCCCCTTATTCTTCATAATCTTTCTATGTCTTTTACCAACATCTTTATACTCTTCAAATCATACTTCTCCAGATATAGCAACATCATACTGAATAAGAAAATCAATTTCTTGACATCAATGACAAAATAATAATATCAAGACAGTAAACATCCTTAATTAGTTATATCCATAATCATCAATAACCTTCTCAATATCCTTATTGAAATACCAACAATCTCCCATTGTCTGTTATAATGCCAAATGCTAACAATCTCCCGCTTTAGCATTGATGGAAAAACCAATTAATTTGACCTTAAAAGATTCAGATTGTTGTGATTCTAAAATGTTAAAATGCTCTCTTCCTGTCATCAGAATTCTCCCCCATACATTAGACTTCTCCTCTTTTCTTTTTCTTTCCAATCTTCAGTCTTCTCCCCCTTTGACAACAATGCCAAAAAAAAAGTAAAGAACTAAAACATAATTTCTTCCTGTATGAAGTGATTTCCTACTGTTGTGTATCAACTAAGTCTTGATCAGAGCATTTTGTCTTCAATTCCTGTTCCCTATAATATTTCCTATACACCTTTAGAAAACATCCTAAAGTGTGTAAATCAGCATCAACTCCTAAAAGATATTCGATAGAGTCATCGGATTGATGGTTTCACCGAACTCGGTCAATGAGTAGAAGATAGGGGTAGGACCCCTAACTTACTTCTAAGATATTCAAAAGTGTCCCTTGGTAGTGGCTTGGTGAAGATATGTGCTATTTGTTCCTTTGTGCTAACATACTCCAACACCACTTTCTTCTCTTGACCTTCTTCTCTAAGATAATGATATTTGATAGAGATATGCTTTGTCTTAGAGTGCATAACATGATTCTTTGAAATGTTAATGGCACTAGTATTGTCACAAAATATAGTTACTGGCTCGATAACTTTCTCATTTATACCTTCCAATAGTTGTTTGATCTATGCAACATTGGTATAATTCAATGCTCTAGCAACGTATTTATCTTTTGCTATTGACTGTGAAACACATCCTTGTTTGTTGCTAAGCCAACTCACTAGTCTTTCTCCTAAAAAGAAAGCTCCTCCACTTGTGCTTTTTCTATCATCAATATTGCCTGCCTAATCAACATCAATATAAACTTTTAAGTCAAAATCATTTCCTTTCTGATATACTAAGCCATAATCCTTTGTCCCTTTCAAGTATCTAAAAATTCTTTTGATTGCAATCATGTATGTTTCCTTAGGATTTGCAGAGAATTGTGCAACTATACCTACTACATGTACTATGTTTGGTCTATTGTGAACAACATATTGTAGCTTTCCAATCATGGATTGGTAAAGTGTCTCATCAACAGATGTAGATTCATCATTTTCTGATAATTTACAGTTGGTAGTCATAGGAGTACTTACTGGTTTTGAATCCTCCATTCCAAATTTCTTCAAGATTTCCTTTATGTACTTGGATTGAGTAATGAAAATCTCATTTTTCATTGCAGTATTTGTAAACCTATAAAATACTTTGTCTCACCAATTAATGACATCTCAAATTCTTTACTCATTTCATTTCCAAAGTTCTTACATAGAGAGTCATTTCCACAAAATATAATATCATCAACAAATATGGCTGAGATTAGAATTCCATTTTCATCAATCTTCATGTACATATTTTTGTTCTCACTTGTCCTTATAAAACCAATCTTAATCAAATAAGAATGCAATCTTTCATACCATGCTCTAGGTGCTTGTTTCAAACCATATAATGCTTTGTTCAATTTACATACCTGATCTTTATTCTTATCTTCAACAAATCCTTCAGGTTGTTCAATAAAAACTTCTTCTTCTAATATTCCATTCAAAAAAATAGATTTGACATCCATTTGATATACCTTGAAGTTTTTGAAAGCAACATATACCAACAATATTCTTACTCCTTCAAGTCTAGCAACAGGTGCAAAAGTTTCACCATAATCAATTCCTTCTTCTTGAGCATAACCTTTGTAAACCAGTCTTGCTTTGTTTCAAATGACCTCTCCTTTTTCATTTAGCTTGTTTTTGAAAATCCACTTTGTACCTATTACATTTTTGTCCTTTGGTCTTGGAATTAGTGTCCATGTGTCATTCTTCTTGATTTGATCAATCTCTTTTGTCATAGCATTTATCCAATCTTCACTATTAAATGCCTCTTTCACTATTCTCATTTCAAATTCAGATATCAAACATGTGTTTTGTCTCAGGTTGTTCCTTGTCATCACTAGATCATCCTTATCTCCTATAATCTGACTTGGTGCATGATGTCTTCTAATGTACTTGGCTAATATAGGATCAGTAGGCTCTGTATGATCTTCTTCATCACTCGGTAACTAGATATTCTCTTCATTTTCTTCAACAATTTTCTCAGTAAGACTTGTTGGTTGAACATAGACAAATTCATCATAGTCTTCTGGTTCCTTGGAATTTCCTTCATCATTTCTTTTTGCAAATTCATCAATTTTCACATTTGCACTTTCTACTATTTTGTTAGATGATTTGATCAGACATTTAAATGCTTTGCTTCTAGAAGAAAACCTAGAAATGTTACTTCTTCACTTTTCTAATCAAACTTGCCATTTCTATCATCTTTCTGAACATAGCATCTACTTCCAAATATTTTAAAATAACTTACATTAGGTTTCTTATCATACCAGATTTCATATGGTGTCTTCAAAGTACCTTTCTTCAATTGTACTCGGTTCAGGGTGTAAACTATTGTGCTTATTGCTTCTCTCCAAAATGTTTGTGGCACTTTCTTTTCAATCATCAGTGTTCTAGCACAATCCATAATAGATTTGTTTCTTCTCTTAGCTATTCTATTCTGTTGTGGAGTTCTCGGTGTAGAGACTTGTCTTTTAATGCCATGATCATTGTAGAATAAGTTGAATTCATCAGATGTGAACTCTCCTCCTCTATCTGATCTAAGACATTTCAGTTGTCTTCTTGTTTCATTTTCAACTCTTGCCTTGTACCATTTAAACATTTGAAAAGCTTCTAATTTTTCTTTTAAAAACATTACCGACATCATCCTTGAATAGTAATCCATAAATAATATGAAATATTTATCACCATAATAACTTTGAACTTTCATAGGACCACAAAGATCAGTGTACACAAGATCTAAAATTCCCTTATAAGTGTAACACTTACTTGTAAAGATTGATCTCATCATCTTACCCATCTAGCATCCTCGACACATAGCATTCTTAGGTTTTTCAAGACTCGGTAGACCTCTTACTCGGTGCTTCTTATTTATTTTGATCAGATTATCAAAATTTACATGACAAAACCTTTTATGCCATAACCAAGTATCATCTATCTTTGCATACAAACACTTATTCCGAGTTGAGTCAAGTTGAAATGTATTACCTTTTGTTTGTGTCCTGGTAGTAGCTAACTTTCCATTCTTGTCATGAACTTTGACAATTCCTTTCTGAAATTCTATTCGGTGACTTGTGTTGTTTAGCTGTGCTACACTCAACAAATTGTATTTCAAACCTTCAACCTAATAAAAATCATTGCATCTTCCATTGTCAAGAAGTGTTATGGATCCTTTACCTCTTACCAGACATGGTGCATCATTACCAAATCTAACATAGCCTCCATCATAATCTTCTAATATAACAAACTTGTGTTTATCTCCTATCATATGATGTGAGCATCCACTATCTATGATCCAAGAATCATTGGTGTTTATGTGAGATATTAGGGATTTTTCTTCATACCTTTCTTCATCTAATCCATCTTTGATAGCCACATAAACTACTTCCTCTGTATCAGTTTCATCTGATTTATCATCATTGGATTCCTCATCAGCTATTAAGCATGTCTTTCTATCTCTTCTTCTGAAATCTTGGTGTCCTCTATAATGATTATCTTTCTGTCTATCATCTCGGTAATCTCTCTTTTCAGTAGAATCTTTGTGAAGATAGTTAGAAGCTATATGTCCTATTTTATCACAATTGAAACATTTCAAAGGTAGTTTTCATTTATAATTACCTTTGCCTCTTGGTAACCTTCTGGCTAATAGTGCTTCAAACTCTTCTTTCTTTCTGATTTCTTCATACAGTTTGTGTACTTCTTCCATGTTCTTATGAAATATTTCACTTGCTCCACTGTGATCTCCTTTAGAGTATTTATACTTTCTCTCATTGTAATTGTTAGATTCATCAAGATGAAAAGAACTAAATGCAGATTCAACTTTATTTACCAAAGATCCACTGTTATCAAAGTTACTTAACTCAAATGCATGTACCTTACCAATAGTAGCATCTAAAGAAACTGGCATATTAGGTACAGACCTTAATTCATTGATTGCAGAGACTCGGATTGCATAAGCTAGTAGAAGGGTTCTTAACAACTTACTTGTTATATCCTTTTCTTCAAGAGTTCCACCTACTCCTTTGATTTGATTGACAATCTCCTTTAGTCTTGTACTGTACTGAGCTATGTTCTCACCTTCACTCATCCTCATAGATTCAAGTTGTCAGCTTAGACTATCTACTTTTTCTCTTTGAACATGTCCATCTCCTCTATACACTGATATGAACTTATCCCACATTGCCTTTGCATCATTGCAGCCTTCTAGATCATTAAACTCTGAATTGGTCAATGCAGATGTTATTTCAATCAATGCTTGGATATGTTCTTTCTTTGCCTTTATCTCTTCCATAGTTAATGGATAGGTTCTTGGTGTAACAAAATCATTCTCCAAATAGTATACAACATATTCTCCAACTCCTGATAGATTCAACTTCATTCTTTTCTGCCATGTAGAGAAACTTGACTTGTTCAGCATCGGTGCATCCCTCTTATACATCTTTGGATCTTTAACTCAAGTGCCTTAAAAATTTTCTTCCAGAGTCCACAGCTTTGATACCAATTGATAGTTTTGATACTTAATATATTGTACAGATCCAATAACCAACAAGATGAGAGGGGGGGGGGTTAATCATACAAACTTAATCTTCCATAAAAACATCAGATTCAACCTCGGTAACATATACTTCAGTAATATAACCAAAACTGTTAAATATGTAGACTCAAAAGCATATAAACATCATAAACCTCATAACACTAGATTTAACGTGGAAACCCAAATAGGGAAAAACCACTATGGGATTTTAGACCCACTAAGAAATATACACTTCTAGAGTATGCTCAGTTAAAAGAAAATCCTGTTAAAGATTACAAACACATTGCTAGATATGGCCCAGTTAAGGGATTCCCCTCAGATCTTTTAGGATCTTCACTTTGTTAGAAGTGACCTTGTTAAAGGATTTCAAACAAGCAATTAGAATGTCACATTGCTAGAGGGTTTTACAAATAAGATTGTTAAGTCCACTCAGTTAAGAGATTTTCTGTCACTTTCACAAAATAACAGTAATAAAAATCTATTTGTAACTTCACATCTAAAATGCAAAAGAAGATTCTTATTTGTTCTATACAATCTAGACATAGAACTAATCTTGTCCATCTACTGGGCTTCTATACTCTATTATTCAAGCAAGTGTTCAAGCTTCTGTGCTCGGTAATCACTATGTAGCATCCCTATGCATACACTTGCCCGCATGCATTGTTTATCAACAGTTTCCTATTTATAAATAATTAGCTAACCACTTAATCTCCTTGATCACATTTCCCATGATCAATCATAGCCATCAGATCTTCAATCTTGTCCAAGTTCAGTGCATCTTTTGATCTGAAAAATGTTTTACCCCACCTTGGAAGTTGCATACATTTCTTGGACCTTGTGCTAGGGTATTGCAGTTCAATCTGCGTTGTAGATCTTCATGCTGACTTTCCTTTGCCATAGATTCATTAACAAAATTCATGCACGGCATACCAATCATTTAATCAGTTCTAGCTCATCAGCTTCCTTCATTAAATAATGCATGTAAACATTTAATGCAGACTATTATAGCTCGGTTACAACTCGGTAACAACTCGGTAAATACTAAAATTCACTCAATAGACATTCCGCCTTCATTAACCTATAGCAATAACCTTAGGGCTTACCAACTAGGTTCCTTAGGGTTTACCGACTAGGTTCTTTGCTTGGTAACATAGTATAGTATTAACCTTACAATTTACAACATATGTATGATGTTAAAATAATCTAAACATCATGATCTCATCATTGTCTGACTCGGTAATAGTTGCACATTGAATACCTTAATCATCCCCTTATTCTTCATAATCTTTCTATGTCTTTTACCAACATCTTTATACTCTTGAAATCATACTTCTCAAGATATGACAACATCATACTGAATTAGAAAATCAATTTCTTGACATCAATGACAAAATAATAAAATCAAGATAGTAAACATCCTTAATTAGTTATATCCATAATCATTAACAACCTTCTCAATATCCTTATTGAAATGCCAACAATCTCCCATTGTTTGTTATAATGCCAAATGCTAATAGAAGTATGATATGAGAAGCAAATCTACCTCATATATATTGGAGAGAAGCAGTCAATACAATTGTTTATACATTCAATAGAGTTCTCATCAGAGGAGAAACTGGTAATACCCCACATGAACTATGGTTTGGTAATACTCCTACTTTTAAATATTTCAGAATATTTGGAAGTAAATTCTATATTAGAAGAGATGAGTATATTGGTAAATTGGATCCTAGAAGTGATGAAGGAATATTTCTTAGTTATTCATCTAAGAGTGAGGCATGTAGATGTTTTAACAAGAGATTGTAGAAAATTGTTGAGAGTGCAAATGTGAAAATTGATGAACAATTTAGAGGAAATTCAAGGTACACTAACTTTGAACTAGCAATAGAGACAATCACAAATAAACCTACTGTGAATACACCAATACAAAATGGTGATCCAGTTACATTGGAATCATCTGGAGATTCAACAGTCACTGAAGAACTGCAACAAGTAAAAACACCCCAGTATGTAAGATTGAATCATTCTGAAGATTAGATAATTGGAAACAAATTTCAAGGAGTTGTGACTAGAGAAAGATTGGGAAATCAGGAAGTATGTCTTATTTCTCAAATTGAACCTACATCAATTAGTGAGGCATGTGAAGATAAATATTGGATTAAAACTATGGAAGATGAATTGGAACAAATTGAAAGGAATAACACTTAGTCATTAGTTTCCCGGCCTAAAGACAAAAAAATAATTGGAACTAAATGGGTTTTAAGAAGTAAACTTAATGAAGATGGCATGGTAATCATAAACAAAGAAAGATTGATGTGTACGGGATATTGTCAAAAAGAAGGAATTGATTACAATAAAAGGTTTGCACCGGTAGCTAGAATTGTGGCATTCAGACTTTTATTGGGTTTCACAGCACACAAGAACTATAAAGTATATCAAATGGATGTTAAATGTGCATTTCTGAATGGAGATCTTGAAGAAGAAGTTTGCGTTGAGCCACCTAATGGTTTTTCTTTGACTGATAACAAATACATGGTTTGCAGGTTAAGGAAAGCTTTATATGGATTGAAACAAGCTCCTCAAGCTTGGTATGCTAAATTGGACAAATATCTTTTGAATCTTTGTTACACTAAAGGTAATGCTAATAGTAATCTATACTACAAAGTGACTAATGATGACATCTTGGTTATTGAAGTTTTTGTTGATGATATAATCTTTGGAGTAGAAGATGATTTGTGTAAAGACTTTTCTAACAAAATGCAACAAGAATTTGAAATGTCTATGATTGGAGAGATAAAATTAGTTTTAGGATTGCAAATTTCATAGACTGATAAAGGTATATTCCTATGTCAATTTAAGTACTTGATGGAATTACTAAATAAATTTGGCACAGAAAATTGTAAACTAGTAAGCACACCTATGACTACAACTGATAAATTATCTTTGAAGGATGAATCTACACCTATTAATGTGACTAGATACAAATTTATGATAGGAGGTTTATTGTATTTGACACAAACAAGACCTAATATTATGAGTGTAGTATGTATTGTTTCAAGATTTCAGAGTAATCCTAAAGAAAAACATGAATCAATAGTGAAAAGGATTTTTTGGTACCTACAAGGCACTACAAATCTTGGTTTATGGTATCGTAGAAATGAAAATTTTGACTTATGTGCATGCACAGATGCTAATTGGGCAAGAGATGTGGATGATAGAAAAAGAACCACCGACGGAGCCTTTTTCCTTGGTAGAAGACTAATTTCATGGTTGAGCAAGAAACAGAGTTGTACAAGTCTATCAACAACGGAACCAGAATATGTTGCAGCAGCAACTAATTGTACATAGGTATTATAGATCAAGCAAATGTTAAAGGACATAAAGGTAAAATGCAAGGAATCTATAACTATCTACTATGATAATATTGCAGCAATTGATATATCTAAGAACCCTGTATTTCACTCCAAGATTAAACATGTTTCTATCAAATTCAATTTTCTAAAGGAGAATGTTGAAGCAAAAGAAGTGAAATTGGTTTATGTGAATACTAAAGAGCAAATTGTAGATATTTTTACAAAGCCTTTTGCGAAGGAAACATTTGAGCATCTCAAAGAGAAACTTGGAGTCCTACCCCACCGGTAGAGACTTGGACAGTTGATGTTTGTCATCAACCAGTAGAATCCACAGAGAAATCTTTTCTTTTGCCTTTCATGAGGAGAGATACTTCTCAAGGAGAGTAGTTGGTATATTGAACGAGTTGGTATTTTATGATAAGTTCTTTGAACTAATTGTATTTGGTTTTGTATTGCTTTGGCATTTTATGTCAAAGGGGGAGAGATTGTTGGAGAGATTGATTACTCTTTGTATCTGTATTTTGGGAGATTGTTGATTTTTGGTTTTTGGAATTTTCATTTTGGCACTTTGATGGTTTTTCCATCTTGTGTTGTCATCAATGCCAAAGGGGGAGATTGTTGGCACTTTGGATATGTTGATATGGTTTTGTCATTGATGTCAACACTTGTCATTGCCTGTCAACACTTATCAGCACTTGGAGATTTTGGTTATGTTTGCCGGCAAGTCAGAGACTTATGCAAAGTCATTGGTATTTGGTTCACCGATAGATTATATTATTCACCAACACTTGGAATGGCTTGGAGACTACTTGGTTATCTCTAAGACATTATTCAATCACTTGTTTTTGGCAATATGGTTAACAATTTATTCAGGTTTGCATATTTATTTTTATCGACAAATAGGTCTAGGATAAGCACCCACAATCATATCTATTCTAGATCAGCATGACACATTATGGAGATGATTTATTATTATTGTAAATACATTGAGCCGACATCATGCATCGGATATTGATTTACTTGTAATTGTTTAATTGTAATATCTTTTAGTGAGCTGACCTATTCAATTGGTCTTAGGTTATGGTATAAATGTAAGATATCATTTTTGAGATAGAAGAGGGAATGTGAGAAATGATTGCAATAAGGTATATGTGAATATAAGTAGAGCTAAACATGCATACATCATTTGAAGGTTGAAGGAAGGATTTTGTGAAAGCAATCAAAACTAAACCAGTACTAAATCCAACATATGAAGATGCTATTTTGTGCAATACATTATTATTGGATTTAACCATTCAATTATAGATAGTGTGACTCTCATTTTTTGAATGACTAGTGAGCTCTAGGAAACTATCCTCTCTGCATTGCAAAATCCATATCGTACACACATACTATCTGCGGTAGTATCATTGATTGTGGGTAAGGCTTCCCACCATGGTTTTTCCCCTTACAGGGTTCCCACGTACAAACATTTTTGTTATGTGTTGTAGATATTATTGTCTTTCTGTTTCATGCATTAATCTTTATTAGTATTGCAATTAACTGTTAAGAATATCTATCAACATTAAGTTTGGTTTACCAGTATTAAGCATTAAGTTTTGGTTAAGTTAATTTTGGTTGAATTTATTTTACAACTGATTCACCCCCCCCCCCCCCCCCTCCCAGTTGTCTCTGAGACCTAACACAAATGTCTCACCATAATCTTCTCCTTCTTCCAATGCATAAACTTTGCAAACCAATCTAGCTTTGTTTTAGATCACTACACCATCTTCATTCAACTTGTTCCTGAATACCCACTTAATACCTATCGCATTTTTATTCACCGGTCTGGGTACTAGGGTCCATGTATTGTTCTTCTCAATTTGATCAAGCTCCTCCTCCATATCTTTAGCCCAATGATCATCTCAAAATGCTTCCTTAGAAGTTCCAGGCTCAATAGTGGAGATCATGCAAGAATTCTCTCTAATTCTTCTTCTAGTTAATACTCTAACATCCTTATCTCCAATAATCTGGTTAGGATTGTGATTGAGTCTCACATACCTCAGAATAAAATGATCATTATCTTTAGGTTCTTCTTATTCATTAACATCGTCTTCTTTTGAATCTACCTATTCCAGTTGAACTGGTACAACAATATTCTCTTTACCATTTTCAGGTTTCACAGGTTCTAGTTCCAAAAACAAAATACAAGGATCTTCATACTTTTTCTCCATGCTAGTTTCCCTTATGACTTCAAGATACTCATCCAGCCGAACATCAACACTCTCAATGATTCTCTGTGTCTGGTTGTTGTAACATTTGTAGGCCTTATTCTTGGTGGAGTAACCAAGAAATATACCTTCATCACTTTTAGCCTCAAACTTTCTCAAATAGTCACCTCTCTTAATAAAAAAATTGGTGCCAAATATCTTAAAATAACTAACATTAGCTGATCTACGATACCAGTATTAATAAGGAGTCTTATCCTTACCTCTTTTTACCAAAATCCGGTTCATAGTGTAGATAGTTGTGTTGATAGCTTCTCTCTAGAAATTTTTTCCTACACCTCCTTCTATAAACATCCTCCTAGAAGCTTCAACAATTGATTAGTTGTTCCTCTTTGCAATACCATTTTGTTGTGGTGTCCTTGGTTCAGAAAGTTGTCGTTTGATACCATTTTCTTCATAATATCTAGTGAGTTTCTCATAAGTAAATTCACTGCCTTGATCAATCCTCAAACACTTTATTTTATTACAACTCTCCTTTTCATCTAAATCCCTGAATACCTTGAATTTACTAAATTCTTTTCTTTTATCCTTCAAGAATGTGACCCATGTCATTCTTGAGAAATCATCAATGAAGATCATAAAATATATGTCACCTTGAATACTTTTAGTCCTTATTGTCCACAAAGGTCTTTATGAACCCAATCTAATAGATGTTCCACTAAAAATATTTGCTCTTAAAAGTTGAGGATGTTATCTTTCCCAACTAACATTCCTTACATATAGCATTATCTAGATTCTCCAACTGAGGCAAATCTCTCAGTGTCTTGGACTTACTCAATTTAACAATGTTATCAAAATTTATATGACAAAATCTCATATGCCAAAGCCAACTATCATCTACTTTAGTAATTAAATAGTTGTTGACTTTATGATTCAGTTGAAACAGGTTAGCTTTAGTCTGCTTGCCGGTTGCAATCAGTTCACCTCTGATCCCACATATTTTGTGCATACCATTCTTAAACTCCAATGGATATCCTCTATCATTAAGTTGAGAAATACTCAAAAGATTGTGCTTTAATACTTCAACCCAGTAAACATCATCTGCACTGCTCTTTCCATTAAGAGAAATAGTTCCCTTACCTTTAATAATGCAGGGTGAGTCATTACCAAATCTAACAACTCTGCCATCAAATTCCTTCAAAGAAAGAAATTTGCTCTAGCCATCCGTCATGTGATGTGAACGACCACTATCAATGATCCAATCATCATAATTATCCATGCGAGAAACTATTTTTTTATGATCAGATTTATCTTCTTTAATGGCTACAAAAACAATATCTTCATTAGCATCACCCTCAGATTCCTCATCAGTCATACCACCATCAATTGCAATAAGACAATCTGTTTTGTCTTTTCCCTTGTACTTCTTGAACTTCTCTCACTTGTGCTCATTATCACCATTAGGATAGTTAGCTGCAATGTGTCCAATCTTGTTGCATGCAAAACATTTGAAAGTAAATTTACATCAATATTTACTGGTACCTTTGGGTAACCTCTTGGCCAACAATGCTTGAAGCTCAACCAAATTGTCTTCATCATCAACTTCTCTGTTGGATCTAGATTCATAACTATGATTGACATCTCTACTTTCCCTCATAGATTGGTTAGAAACCGAAGCTCTAAATGAAGACCCATATTTCTGAACACTACCATCATAACCATTTAATTCAAAATCAGTAAGCTTAGCAATGATGGATTCAAGGGTTACCTTAGTTTTGTCAATTCACTTTAGCTCCTAAGTGGCTGCAACTCAGATAGCATAGACCGATAGTAGGGTTGTCAACACCTTGCTAACCACTATAGCAGCTTCCACTTTACTACCAGGACTCTTGATCTCTCCAACTATCTATTTTTCCTTTGACCATACTATTGGATATTCTCACATTCATCCATCTGAATGTCATCAAAATTTCCTCTTAGACTCTCTTCCTTGGAAATCTTCACATGTTCATCACCACTATAAATCTCTTCAAGTTTCTTTCATGCGTCATATGCAGTCTCCAGACCATGGACATCTACATACTCTGTATCAGACAAAGAACTGATAATAGCCTTGAGTGCTTGATTATTTCTTGTTTCTCTTTCTTCTTATCATCAATCAAAATCCCACTAGGTGCAACATATTGAGTACCAAAATGTTCCTATTATTGACTTCTTAGACTCTTAACATAAATTTTCATTCTATCACTCCATATTCTATAGTTCTCTCTATTAAACTTTGGACCTTCCTTCTTCATCATGTTCTACAAGATTTTTACCTCAAGCTGTTAGGCTTAGACCTTCGAGGACCTGAGAAGCTTTGATACCAATTGATGATATGATAAAATAACAAGGATCCAGTCAACTATTGAGAGGGGGGGTGAATTAGTAGATAGAAAACTTATAATAACTTTCACCAATCTCAGAATCAACCTCTCAAAGGAAACTCTAAACTAATAAGTTAAACCACTGAACTACAAATACAATATCTCTGTCAAGTTTAACTAGTTAAGTGTTATAGAAGATTAATAGTAACACAACTTGAAACTCACAAACATCCAGAAACTTTACTGACATAAGTAAAACCTCATTTAAAAATGTTTTTGGTTAACATAACTTATCAAAGTGGTTTAAGGAGTTAATAAATTCAACCATAGTAAACATAACCACAAAAACATTCACCACTTGACATAATATATTTGACATGGAAACCCAAATGGGAAAATCCATGGTGAGATGAGACTCACAAGTTAACTAATTGAACTCTTTTGAAGTTTGGCCTGTTAGGAGCCAAGCTTGTTAAAGCTTTACAAAAAGTCTTGTTAAGAACATATCCTTTTAGGGACCACTTGGTTAAGGGATTGACAATAATGCCCTATGAGAAGCAATACCCTATGAGGAGTAACCTTGGTAGAGGATTTGAATAACACTAATCTTGTTAGAGCTTACCCGGTTAGGGGATTTTTCTGTTGTAATTGTTAGAAAACAACAGGGGTTTTTTGATCTATTTGAATAGAACTACACTTGCTTGTTCATATCCTTTTAATGCTCCTATCTACCTTTAGACAAAATGCAGATACATCATCTGGTTTGGCAGCCACACACTCAACTAAAACATTGCCAACTCTGAAACAAAACAACTTATAGACCTTATAAACAAGTTGTTGGGTCAGTAATGCAATAAAAACCTAAGTCTCTCATAGAGATTACAAACAAGTCGGTTGAAGTATGACCATTGGATTACATAACAATCTATGCACATCATTCAAGATAGCCTTGACCGCTCCTTGATCACCACTTCATCGAACTCTATAACTCATCACGTGGTTTACATTACATGCAATATACTTGCTCATTCCCAAGATAAAAAACTATTATCTCAACATGCCAAAAACTCTTTGAAACTCTTCTCATACAATATGCATACGTGTCATAATCATCACCACTCATCATCAAATCATAAACCAATACAACCAATTTACCAAACTTAATTGATTAGGGTTTATCATATCAATAGGTAGGGTTTACTAGTTCAACTCTCCAATACTTAGCAATACTAGTTTACTCCACAAACTCACCTACTGGTTACAGTTGCTTTCACTAGCTCTTCCTATCAGTTACAAAATAACATTATAACAACATCATTGTCGATTACAATTGACATCATTGACAATATAACATTTCATTAATGCAATCTTCATGCAAGTGCCAACACTTGCCACAATCAGAAAAACAAGAAAGTGCTCTAAGAAGAACAAGTGTCACAAGGGAAGATTTTATCAAGATTTTTTATTCTATGACTGCTAGTCTAAAGAAAACCACCTCTTCGGTTTCCTTAGAAATTGGAAAATTTTTCATTCGTGATAAGTTACTTGAACCCATGCCTATTGTGTTTCCTCAATATTGGGAATTGAACAATCCAACTCATTATTTTTAGAGGATAATGACTTTGATAAACCGATTTTGCAAATCTATAGAAACCAATGGACAAACTATAGAAGGAATTCAAACAATTCTTAGAGAGCAATCAACCCATTTTGCATTAACTATGAGGCATCATTTTGAAGATTCAAAAAACACAGATAACTACTTGGAAGAGAGATCAGTGAAAAACATTTGGATAAAGATAGGTCAAAGCGCACAATTGGTTGATTCATTATCAATGTTTCTTAATCTTGGTGATTTATGCCAAAGCATGATATTGGGTTGGGTTGAGGATAAGAGATTTTTCAATGATTTGGGGTTCTTAAAATTAAGGATAAGGAACAAACTAGAAAAGAAATTGGAAAATTGATTGCAGTTGTATACATCAAGGTATGATTTTTGAAGTTTTCCTTATGAAAGGGCACTATGAATATCGAAGTCCAAAACTGAAAGAAGAGGGTTGGGCAACACTAAAAACCAAAGTGGTACAATTGACAATAATAGAATCAATGCCAATGACACATGTACTACTAGTTTTGAGATTTGGTTAAGCGGAGGTATACAGAATGAAGAAAATCCAAACAATAATCAAGGAAACTTTTGATTCAATGATCAGGATGATGAGATGATTTAGGAAATTTAAGAGATTTAGCACTAGGGGTTACTAGGTTTTTATTAAAATTTTGGTTGCATATTGAAAAAATGTATTTCATCTGTAACATTAAAAAACCCTAATTGTTCTTGATGATATTTTATGTTTCTTTTAATGTCATAAAATATTGATATGTAATTGAATTTTTCAAATTTCTATTTAGAAGTTAATAAATTAGCATACTACTATTTTTCAGTGTTCAAGGATAAGGTTGCATTAGTAATTATTTATTTGATAATTTTCATTCAACATTCAAGTATCAAAAAAGTATAGTGTTGCATTAGTAATTACATCATGGTGAAGGAGACTGTTAATTGAAAATAATTAATATTTTATATTGACCATAACATGAGATGAATTTTATGAATGCCAACTTACTACTTGTTCTCTACATAGAATCCCTTTGAATAGAGTAAGCAATTTTAATCTTCTACTTTAGAAGAAGCTGAAACCTATTCAAACTCAACAATTTTGGATAACAACTGTGGACTTTTTGTATACTATTCACCTATGGTGAGTTAGTATATGTTCTTCTATTAGAATTTTATAGTATATGTAGAAGTTGAAGGAGAGGGAAAAACAATGCCTTTATTATCCTCTTATAGAAAAATGATGATGCAACAAGCATCAACCCTTTTAGAATACGAAAACCTAGGCAATTGCCTAACATATTCAAAAAAGAGGGAAACCAAGAATTTGAAAATAAAAAATTTCAAAATTTGAAAACTAATGAAAAGAGAGGAAAAAGGATTAGAGATGATCAAATCCATGTTGTTGAACTACTAGATCCTCTTGACGTATTCCTAGTATCCTTTGTTTTCAATTTCCATTTTTGCCATATAAAAAATTGAAAATTGAAAATTTCAAAATTTTGAACAACTTAAAAATAGAGAAGAAGGATATAATGAATCATCAAATGCATGTTTCTTGAACTCTTGGAGTCATTTGTGATTCTTCTGGTACTCTTTGTCTTCTATGTCTGATCTAACTATCTCCTTTTTGGTCATCCCACTGTCAAGCCTTGGCAATGCATCCATGTATGACCACAACTTCTTCAGGAACTGTGCATCATCTATAGTAACATTTGGAAATATTTGGTTCTATATGGTTCTAAGGTCATCCTTCCACTCTATTTTATATCTAAGGACCTTTCCACCTTCTACTCTACTTCTTTCTCTATTAAACATTGTAGACATATGACTTGTTACTAGACATTGAAATCTTTTGAGCTCATATCCAATTATTTGTGCATACATTCTATGGATGTTGAAGATCATCTTGACCACCTAAAACCTTTCCCTTAAACTCATAGTAATGATATGCAACTGGTCATGAGGAACTCTGATTGATAAAAGCTCCAATACTGCAACTATCTTGCTCATATAGAATAATGAACATGCTATGAAATGATGTCATCTTAAATGCTCCCAAGAAACTCTCAGTAATTCTCTATGCTCATGCCAAGCTATATATGAATGATCCAAAATCTTACTGATTTTTTACTCCAGCAATGATTTAGCCATGTCCACCCTTACTCTTCCTTCAAATTGTGAAGTGTTTTCCTCTAATAATCAACTTAATTATTTAACCTTGTTACATCCAACCTGGCTTGGGCCAAATCATTCCTTAATCCTATCACCTCCTGAGATGAATACTTAATCATGTTGGGAGGCTTATATGTAGGTCCTACATACAACTGCTCTTGTAATGTTGTCACCTTTTCTCTTAGAATGATCACTTCCTCCTCTGTCTTTAGAGCTACCTTGTAGGAAAACTTTTCCACATTCAAATTTATGCTCGTTGCCTTTATGATGGAAGTATCATAACTCTCTTAACAAGAAAACTTCCAAAAAACTGGTCAATTTCTTGACTCCTTCTAGGTCTCTTTGTAACTCTATGAAGGCACCAAATTATCAGTTGATCAAGGTGATTATCAAATATCACTCCAAAGAGAACATTTTCTCTTTGTTTAGGATCCATTCCCTCCAAATCAATGCCATGCCTCTTAATCTCATAAAAAACAATTATGGATGAGACATCTCATCCTTCAAAAAGAAGCACTCCACTCCTCTTAACAATGTCCCTCCCCACCTTAGGTGTCATAATTGCTAATTTCTCATTTGCCACATTTAATATTTCATCCTTCAAATTCACTCTTTCATTATACTCAAGGTTGTCAAAATCAATACCTCTTTTTGTCTCTGTTTCATTTGACAAATTCCTTACTAGAAAATGTCTAAACTCTCTGGTATTCACAAATTGATCATTACTCATGAATTACTCGATGGAATTTAGCCTTGCATCCTCACAGAGATCACCCCCAAGCTTAAATGCATCGAGCATCCACTCCTTAGGAGGATCCTAAACTGTTGCACCCAATCTTGAGTCAAACCTATGAGTGGGTAAAGGCTCATCTCCTTGAAATTCAAAATCCTCATAAGATTGAAATGGAATTTATCTCCGTAGGGATAACATGTGTATAGGGGTTACAGTTCTTGGGCTTTCTAGAATCTGAGTAATAGGGCTTGTTGGTTCCCAGATCAACATATCCCAAATCCTAGAGAAATAGCCACTGACTCATAAACATTTCTAGGATTGGGTTTGGCCAATGAGAAAGATTCAACACAAAGGCTACAATCTTCTGCTCTTCAGGCTATGTAGGACCTAGGTGGGTATCCCATTTGCAATGTTATACAACATTGTAGCTTTATATGAACAAACATTGCACTATACAACATATCCTTTCAATGAAAATATATGAAGGAAAGTATGATGGACTACGAATTATGGCTTGAACATTATCTTGTATCACTTTGCTTGCATTGAAAGTTGACTCTAATCTATTCTACTCCTAATGCAAAAACACTCAAAACTTAAATATAATAGGTGAAATAAGAATGTGAAAATGATCCTAAAACTTAGAAAAGTGCGACCAGTGCTTGTTCAAGGGATATACAATGTCAAATAACAAGCCTAGTGACAAACAATATCATGTTATCAATTTTAATATTCAATACCAAACATCTAAGACTTGGTTAACATGCTTATAATGAGAACACATACACTCCTTCACACTTTCTCTCACACAAATGTTGTTGTATTCAAGACATAATTTGATTCATTTTACTTGAAATGAAACCTATCAAGGAATACACATTCTCCACTAGAGAAGACAAGTTGAACATGTCATTAATATTACAGCTCATACAACACAATACAAGAGATATGAGTAAGAAAAAATAAATGTTCTCTATATTGATTTTCATAATAAAATTGATACATTCATGATAGATTGTTATGGTCACTAAATGTGTAAAAGACTAACTACCATTATATTGCTTCACAAATTTCCTAGTACAAACTAATCAAATTTTTGGAATCCCTCTTCTTGGCCTTGAATTCTCTTTTATAATGCAAGGGAGCAAAACAAGCATCAAGTCAAGAAGACACTTGTCAAAATTACATTGCATTACAATTCACCCTAAGGATTTTTTTCCTTAATACTTCACGTGATATTCTATTCTACATTAAATGGAAGCGGCTGGGAGGGTGTCATCTTGAGAAATTTGGACTGCAGGTCTGCAAAAATTGCCTTTTCACTGGTACTTTGACATCTGCTCCTATCTAGATCTTAAGTACATCTTGGTGTCTAGTAATAGGTAACTTGGAGAATTTGATGACATCCCAATTCCTAAGTTCCAATACAAAAAATCACTTTCAATTCCATCCACAAATGGATTTCAACTACTAATCCTCTCCCTCAAGCTTCTCTTTTTCCAAGGAGCAATACCTTCTATGCAATGCTTCTATCTTATCCACTGTCTAAGCAAAACCCCTTAAAACTTGCAACTTACTTATTTCCTCTCTTGTTTTGTGGGCTGGCACAGTTGTAGCTTCGAAAGTAAATCTATGGTACATAAAATCAAATTCCATGATTTTATTAATAATATGAAAATATGATTCACTTTGAGTTGGATCATTAGCTAGAGAATTCAAAACTACATTTATGGCATCTTGAAAGCCCTGGTTCCACTCTTATAGGGCTTTGATTTGTTCTTCACCTGTCAAAGCTGTGGGTACATCCCACTTTTTCAGCCCTTGGAAAGAATCAAACATTTTAATCAATGCCTTCTTTTCATCCTCAATGTAGGAAACTCCTTAATCAATAAATTGTAATTCTTCCAAGTCACCCCTACAATGTGGCGTGGAGAGGCTACATCTTTTACTGCCAGCATAACCTCTTTTAAATTCTGACCCTTTGTTATCCACGTGGTCCTAATAGGTTGAAAGAATAAAATAATTTCATCTTGCTAACTAAGGAGGTATGAAGTCAAAGACTATGAGGTGTGCACTTTGCTCAATTTTTCAATAATTTTATCTGCCACTTGCAAAATTAAAGCTTTCCTAATTTAAAAATAATTAATTCCAGCCTCATCTTTGACCCTCTGTAATTCTTTTCTCATCCTTTCTAAATATTTAGGTCTAATTATTGCTGAAGAGTCTGCAATCATCCTCTTTATTTTCTCCTTTAATACAACATCTTCAATGAATAATTTGTTATGGCTTGCATTTAAAGCCGCATGCATGTCATTTAGTCTTACATGCTTTTTCTCAAGATCTTCAACTACTAATTGAGCAAATTGGACTACATGTGATGTTATTTCCACAACCTCAGATGCAGTGGTATCTTCTAGTGTCCTAATTATAGCATCCCCTAATTTTTGTTGCCCACCCTATAGAGCCATAGGGTTCTAAAAAATTTGGGGCTTTAGACCATATAGAAAAAGCCTTTAGGCTTATTCTTACTCCTGACCCATGCTCTCCAAACACTTTGGCAAAATTAGGGTCCTTCTTCTACATGATTTGATCTAACAAAAGGTGGAAATTCTCCTACAAGCACTATCCCTATGTGGCACAAACACCCAAGTTTCTCATACCCCAACTACTATGAAATGGATGTAGCTAAAGTAAACTTAAGTAAGGTGTAATAATATCAAACATGAATAATTATTTACACCAACAAGAGACAATAGTGGCAATCTTTCGAACTATTTTTCTTTTCCTCTCTATGGCCTTTTCCTTTGGAGGGGAGCTAGCTTCAACCTCCTCAGATGCTTGTGGGACATCTCTAGGGTTTGGCTCTATAGCAGAAGCACTCTCAATCATTGACATGAGTGAATTTACATCAATAGGGACAACATGAGTAATATCTAGTATTGCAATGCTAGCACCGGTTTTAGGGACATTTTCAACATTGGGAACAAAATAATCCTTGGTAGGGGAGGCCATTTTAATACAAAACAAAGAAGCTCTAGATATTAAAAATAGACAAAAACCTATAGGTTCTAGGACATAGGAAACTTTGTGCATGCACAACTTTAGAAACCTAACAATGCACAAGGATGGTGAGATAATCGACTTATTGGTTTCTTTTTTGTTTGGCCTAAAATTGCTAGAGGGCACACTGATTTGCTGAAACTCACTCTTCTTCTCATTCAGGAAGGGTCTAAATTCTATTTTAGATGTAGGGTAGGGAATAATACCAATGAATTCCTATTTTATTGTGTTTCCCTTAATTAATTTGTGTCAGATAGAGGGATACAAATTTCTTAAAACCTTCTTAGCCTCCCTTGTCCCGTGTGGTCACACTACACACCAAAAACTATTGCCACTTACATGAATGCTCCTTATCTCATGACCCATTTCTTATCCCCATGGGAACTCACGGGATAAGAAATCCTCTTGTTGTTATGAAGTGATTGTGAGATAAGGATTCCTTTGTATTTTCCTTAAATTTCTTATCCCACAATGCTCTACCACTACTTCAAATGTGTTGTAGGATAACACTTCTTCTTGAGTAGTGCTATTCCCTTATCCCACAGGGCTATGATCTTTTTCTTAAATACTTGTGAGGTAAAATTTTCTTCATATTTGCTCTTGACATGTTTATCCAGCACAATAGTGACACTAAGGAGGACACTTAAGTGAATCTTTTGAGCACTTTGAAATTTTCTATGGGTAATATGACCATGCAAAGGGGCCTCTCTAGGTGATTTTAAGACTTTAAGATATGAGGATTATTTGTTGCAGTTAGGAGCATAACAAAAAAGTAAAATAAATGCTATGACCAGTGACTTCTAATGCATTGGGCTAGTAAATAGATGATGAAGAACCCTTCGGACAATTACTTAAAACACGGGCTTTGATGAATGAAGATCAACTAAAACATATAACATAAGCCAGGAGAACAAAGGGGATAACTTTGATAGGCATATAACTCATTTTGAAAACCCTAAACCCTAAGTTTCAACATGTGGGCAGGGAATAAATAAAACCAATTTTTAAGATTTCCAATAGGGCCACTTGAGGATGATGCAACTTGAGGATGATGCAACCATAGGCATTTCATAGTTACCTCTACAATCAATCTCTACGAAGGGTAGGTGTCAGAAGACATGGGAATAGTAGCAAAGGTTAGAGGGGGATCATCATAACTTGGTGGAGGGGAGGCAGGACCAATAGGGGAACCAATTGATTGAGGAGATTATGGCTTTTCCTCCTCCTCTCTCTGAACCAGTAGCATAGATTCCAATTTAGGCCTCTCATGAGGCAAATGAATTACATCAACATTGGGATAAGAACCAAAGATGGAATATACTCAACTTCTAGAACTGACTGCATTTTCCATGATGGAGAATATGTACTATCCTTCCTTTTCTTTTTGTGCTCCATGTACTAAATTTTGTACCACCTTTCATTCCTCTTTAAAAGATCATTGTAGTCCTCAAAATTTCTTATTCAGTAAATGATACATCTAAATCACAAACTATGATGGGATCATTGATCCCTTCTTATGAGATCCACCAACCAGAGACTTGTCAGCCTCAACTAGTTGATGCATAATATCTAACAAGGAAAACCAATCTTTAATAGTAATAGGTAGCTTTCAAGTAGTAAGAGAGCTCAGTATGTGCAGGATCATGGTGGGCCAAATAGGCCCTTAAGTGGCAATGAAAATTAGAAAACAAAATTAGGCAACTTGACATAAAAATTTGAATAAGCTACCAACATTATTTTAAAAATATGTAATAATAGAATTTATAGAAAATTGAATGTAGTTTGTAACCTACTAATTTTTTTTTTAAAAAAAATAAAATCTATTTGACTAAAATTTGAAATTTCAATGCAGTAGTACTAAATTTTCAGGAAAAAGATAAGAAGCGGGCATCTGTCTGACCACCCTAATCACGATAAACTCATAATATTTTTAATATTTTAGTTATAAGTAGAAGACTCATGTCTAGATGTGTCACATATTTTTTTGTAAAATTTATTTTTTAAATAAATAATTAATTATGATTTTTTACTACATGATTTTAAAAATATAAATAAATCATATGTCTGACCACCATAACTTGGTCAAAACTTTATGAAATTCCATTTTTCTTTTTTTAATAATATAGCATATGAAGCATAGAGCGTGAGAGATTTTTAATATTAAAATAATGTCATACCATTTGAAAGTTATAGAAATTTTTCAATCAACCTATCAATCAGAACTTTCATCAGAATATCACCACTTTTTGGCCCCTCGTGATCCCGCACATGCTCGACTACCAAATACCCTAATGATTGTGTTGTGTTTGAATGAGAACCATGATCCCCAATTTTGAGGGATATCTAATTCAGGATTAAGATCCTTGGGTCTTAAAAATTCTTTGACTCTCTAGATTATACCCCACCTAACCTCCTTCTGCAAAATACTCAAGAGTTTTCTAACAAAAAGATTTTCAAAAACTAAGTAATTAGACTCATTCATATGAGAGTCCCAAATGTCAGTCCATTCTTGGACTGGAAGTTGTTCTCCTCCAATTAAAGTTGTGATCTATAAGTTTGTATGCCAAACCTTGAGGATTTTTTTATAGAAATATACACATTAGCAAAGAGTAGTACCTAAAAATTGATGATTTTCCAATCTTGAAGTCACAGAGGGTATTATGAAGGCCCTAAGCCACCACAAAAGAAAATTCAAATAGCTTGTTGATATCCCTACTTTGGATATCCATATATATCACAAGCATCCAATTAGGAATCAGGTCTGTTGCATCTGTAGCACATACTTGGCAAAGGGCATGGTAAGTGTATATGAAATAACTCGCAAATAAGTCAACATTATAGGGAGCAATTTGTTGTAAAAGTCAACCTTCTATCATCCCCCTTTATCCTTGGAGACTTGAATGAATCCAACCTCCTCCAATATAGGTTTTCATTTCTCTTATATTTTGCATCCAACTCCTTTGGATGAATGGCCCAATCCCTTGTCATTTCACTGAGCCTACCACCCTCACTTGCCACAATCTCTCTATTGTCTAGTTTGTAGTTTTAAGCAATGGTAGTGATAAATTGAGTGTTTACATATATATTTGGAACCACTAGTTTACCCAAATTGCAATTCCATATGTTTGAAACTAGAACCTTTTCCTTGTTTTTATTACCTTTTCTCCATAGGTAAAAACCCCATGGTGGAATTAGTGCATCCCTAATTCTTGTTGAGTGATCAATGATAAATTCATCTAGCCTAGACCTTGGCTTCAACCTCTTTTTTATTTCAATTGAGCTAGGGAGCAGAGTAATTAGCTCTTTTGAAAACTTTATTTTTCCTTGGCTGGAATATTCTGCCATTGTTGGGGTTAGGGTTTGCTTGAGCTTGTGGAGACAACAACTTAAAAATTTACAATGCAAGCTCATATATCAACTTAAATTATCAAGGACTTATACACTATGAAGGGAACACACTGAAGACAATAGGTATGATAGAGAAAATGTAGGGATAATATTACAACCCTTATCACATAAACCCTAATTATGATAGCAATAAATTACAAAGAGATTCAAAACATATCTAGAGAATGGTTAGTGTAAAATTGACCAACCATTAAATTTATATTTGAATGTTGGGGCCCTACAACGAGATCCGAGTTAGTTAGCGGCGAATGAAAACTCAACATGTAGAAACTTTATTATTCTTTATTCACTGTTTCCTTTTAAGCTTTCTTGGCACTGCAGAATTAGCTTGGCTACACATCTCAATTCAGTCATGCAACCGCACATGAATCGTAGCCATCAGTAGGAGTCCCAGCTATATCCCATAATCAAAATTTTCTTAGAGGAATCAGTAGGAGTGTTACAAGCAACGAGTCAATGTATGTAGTAATCCTATCATAAAAACATAGCAATGATATCAAATCAATTTTATAATTCAGAATATAGTTAGAGCAATAGAAATGTGAAATTAGTCTTATTATTTTTTATTTTTAGTCCCTCTTTAAATCTCCTCGATATTGCGATATTAATTTGATTATGCATCTTTATTCAATTGTGCAAACATGTGAGCATCCCGACCATTGATTTTATTTGAAGATAATTCCTTTTAATTCTCCTAGATAGTGAGAAAGTGGGACCCTCATCCTTTTTGCATGGCATAAAAATTCAAGTGTCCACAACTCTATTGGTCTAGGCATTCACTGTCATCATCAATGCGGGGCCCACATCCCCCATCTGTAGCATAGTTGCACAATTAAACTTTGTGCACAACTTCCATCAATGGCACAATCACATTAGTATCCTATCTATTGATCTCATACAAGTTGTCCTCTCAATAAACTGGATAAGGTGTGAGAATATCAGGCCCACACTTCTGCCATGTCATCCTGTCTTCCATCTGTCACTTTCTTACTTGTCTATACATATGCAATCATCATGAGCAAGTCCCATCCACCATGTAAGCATCAGGGTTACAAAGTTAATACAAGCGAGCAACTTCAGTCAATTGCACAATCATACAATGATGTGAGTTGTTGATCTTGCCAAAGGTAAAATAGAGATAAAACAAGGTTAATTGAAGCCACACCAAAACATTCATAGAATCATAAAATAAAGATACAAAAGAGTTAATTCAAGCCACAACAAAACATTCATAGAATCATTAAACAAAGATATAACAAAGTTAACTCAAGCCATGACAAACATTCATAGAATCATAAAACATAGATAAAACATTCATAGAATTATAAAACATAGATAAAATAGAGTTAATTCAAGCCACGAAAAAATTATAGTATTCTTAGAATTACAAATTGTATGTCAAAAATGTGGTATCAACCTGCAAGAGGATAAAACAATTCAAACACACACATGAAACATTGCATTAGAGGTTAGAAATCCAAACAAAGCAAGTTAAAAAGAATCTAAACTCTTTAATATCGTTCCATGCTCCTCTATCTCCAAGGATCTTCAAGATTCAAGGTGGCTCTTAGCTTGGAAGAGCACCTGATTCTTTAAGATGACAACCTAAAGAACGAGATTAAAATGATTCTAAGATCTAAATGGAATGCAACCAAGATCTTAGTGATGATTTAGATATGAAACTAGATGATGATAGGATGCAAGATATTGATATGAAGCTTGAACTAGTATGAAAATGATACTAAGATGAAGCTAACATGATATATCTAAGATTGAAATTCTATAAAAATGATCTAACATGCTATTCTATCAAAGAGAGATAATATGCTTAATATTATGAGACTATAAGTTTGATGCACAAAGACTTAATTTTTTTGAAGAAGGAATGGGCTCTATTTATAGGGAAAATGGGGCAATGGATGGTCAAGATTGGATAATCTTAACAAGGGCCAAGATTGAAAGTTGGGAATCCATGTTTGCATTTGGCACCAATGAAATGGTGACAAATGTCAACATAAGATTGGTTGAGAAAAGGGGTTGGAGACATTAAATGCCTGAGAAGACCTCATGGTTATCTAGAGGGTAAGGGTCAAGCTTAAGTTAAGATTACCCATTGGATTAAGAGTTAATCCAAGAATAAACTCTTGTGCAAATGATTAAGAGATAATCATGGTCAAATCATTAAAGGCTTGATGAGACCCTTGGGTTGGATGAAGGTTAAGTTAGGCAAAAAGTCTCTAACCATGTAAGAGGGTTGAATTAACCATTAATGGTTTGGGAGACTTTGGAAAATTAAGTGGTTGAAGACTTGAAGCCTTTAATGGTTATCAAAGACTTTAAGGGTTTGAGAAGTGACTTCCCTTTGTTTAGGGATGTGACAAAGTTTAGAAGATGGGTTAGGTTAATTTAGAAGTGATTAGAAGGGTCTAGAAGAAATTAGGAATAGGATTTAGGATGCAAGTGGGAGATGTAGGAAAATGCAAGTGGGTGAGGGAAAATAGAATTAATTAAAATAAATTGCTTTATTTTAATTTGGTTGCAACTTGCATTTGTAGGATTTTGCAAGTGGGGGGATTTATAAATAAATTTAGATTTATTTAAATGCAAATGAGATTTTAATTAAATGTAGATTTAATTAAAATGGGAAAGGGGATAAATTGATATCTTTAATTAAATGTAAATTTAATTAAAATGGCTAGAGGGAGGGTATTTAGTTAAATGGCTTAGATAGAAAAAGGGTATATTAATTAAATCTTAATTTAATTAATAGGAAGAATTAAGAATAATTAGATGAATAAAATTCACTTAATTCATTGTGCAACTTTTAGGTGTCTACATTTTGCCCCTCTTTGAGTTAACGTGTGATCACATGTTGATTCAAAGAAAATCTATTGGATATGATGTCAAAATTTGATCGATATGATGTTGTGGTTATAAAAATATTGATTTGATATGATGTTGTGGATATGAAAAATTGATTTGATATAAAAAATCAATATGATACCCCAGATTTGATGAGCGATATTGATGATGCCCCAGATATGAAGAATTGATTTGATATGAAAATTTGATATGAAACTGATATGAAATTGATGTTGAGATTTGATATGATAATGCCCCCTCGGGAGATCGTTCGTGCACACAAGGCATGAATGATCTCTCGAAAGAAGAAGAATGTTGTTTGAAAGATAGAAGAGTAGATAGTGATGGCATGCATGGGTTTGATAAGATTGATTAGATTGATTGGATTGAGATTAAGATTGATCAGATTAAGATCAAGTCTAGTTTTAGGTATGACACCTCTTGTATAAGATATGGATGATCAAGCGTCTGGTTTTGGGAATGATACTGCCTATATAAGATATGGATGATTGAGCGTCTGGTTTCAGGAATGATATTGCCTATATAAGATATGGATGATTGAGCGTCTGGTTTTAGGAATGATACCGCCTATATAAGACATGAATGATCGAGTGTTTGGTTTCAGGAATGATATATCCTATATAAGAGCTGATCAAAACATCTAGTTTCAGGAATGATATATCCTATATAAGAGCTGATCAAAACATCTGGTTTTAGGAATGATATATCTTGTATAAGAGCTGATCAAAACATCTGGTTTTAGGAACAATATATCTTGTATAAGAGCTGATCAAAACATCTGGTTTCAAGAAAGATACATCCTGTATAAGAGCTAATCAAAACATCTGGTTTCAGGAAAGATACATCCTGTATAAGACATGATAGAAGATAGTTTGGAATAATGATGAAGATAGTTTAGAAGAATGATGAAGATAGTTTAGAAGAATGATAGAAGATAGGTTGGAAGAATGATGAAGATAGTTTAGAAGAATGATAGAAGATATGAAAGTGAAGAAAGATTCCATGATGGTGTGATAGATATGCCTGTGGGGGATGCAATGATGAATGATGAATTTTATGGATTATGTTTTGATCTGAGATTTTATGAGGATGATTTGATGCTTAGATAATAATGCTCTTGATTTTGATTATGTTGTGAATGTATGATTGATGATAAGAAAAATGTGATGATGCATTGCTTTGATTTATGAGATGTGAGATGTATCTTGAAAATGAGATGTATGGTAATGATAATGATGTGAAAATAAATAAAAGATTAAAATGATATGCAACTTAATGCAAGATTAAGATGATAATGATGTGCAGCTAATGCAAAGCTTAATATGCATTCTTGTTCTCAATGTTGCCTTCTATTGTGATCAAAGTGCCAGTGCTTCCTTTGTTTTCATCATCGAGCCTTGATTTGTTGAAAGTTGATACAAGCATCATGGTATAATTGAACCATAATGACCTAAGTATAGCTTACATTGATTTTGATATTGCAAGATCACACAAGCATCGAGGTATAATTGAACCAAGATGACCTGAGTGTTGCTTGCGTAAACAGACAAGAGTTAACCTTTGTCTCATACAAATCTGAAATGTCCTCAGCGATATGCCACCTGATTGCTTTGTAGGACAAATTTGCATGATAAAAGACTTCACTCATAGATAGAAGACAAATAAAACATCATATTCCTTCCTTGCTTCTCTAGTCATAAGACATCCTTGAGTCACTTAGGAGATATGATAAGCAAAAATTAACAACCATAAGTAAGCATGCATGCTATTTGGAATATATCCTTGTCAATTAAAACATCTTGCAAATAGATCTTTGTTTAGTTGAAATTAGTTCAAGTTCATGATGTTTATCCTTCTTGCATTGTCATTTGTCATTTGTTAGTTGTTTTGATCCTTGTTGTCTTGCTACGTTTTTGGTCTGATGTTGAAAATCTTGAAGGCAAAATGCCCCAAGCGAGGTTAGGATTTTTCCCCTTGTTGTTGATACTACTTTGATATGGATATGTACACTGATCACCAAGCCATGGTGGGATATTATTTGGATAATTGTTTCAGATAAACCAAGGACAATGACTACACTAAGTGTGTCCAAGATTGATAAGCATTTGTGAATTTCTGGTGATGCCTCAGATGGGTGGATATGATATGTACAATATGATTTGTGAAACATGTATTTCCATCAATTGATAAAGATAAGGATAACTAGAACAAAATCCAGCAGTCATACTGATTGATGTCATTGTTATGATTTGGTTTATGATTGATAAGAATGTCTGGTTTCAAAGAGTGAGTACCCCGTATAAGACCGATCTATCTGGTTTCGAGTGTACCTATCCCTGTATAAGACATGTTGATGTTGATGTTGATAGATGGATTGATTATCAAGACTTGATGATTGATAGGAATGTCTGGTTTCAAAGAGTGAGTACTTTGTATAAGACCGATCTATCTGGTTTCGAGTGTACCTATCCCTGTATAAGACATGTTTGATGTTGATGTTGATTTCAAGTAATGAATTGATTAACAAGACATGTGATAAGTTCGATTGCAAACTTTGAGAGTTTTCCTATTGTTGATCTGATTTGATGGATGGTCCATGTTTTCATGCTTTGATTTTTATTTTTTTTTAGTTTTAGTTTTTGGATATTTTGATTTTTTTGAGTTTTTGGATATTTTGATTTTTTAAAGTTTTTGGATATTTTGAATTTTTTGAGTTTTTGGATATTTTGATTTTTTGGATTTTTTGGATTAGAAGAAAGATGTATTTGGTTGCCCCAATGTATATCAAGACAAGGAATGGATGAATGGATGACTGAACCATTGAGGTGGAAATAGATTTGTTGTCCATAGTTTTGATCAAGATCAAGGATGAAAAAGGGGATATGTATAGAGATAGGATATAGATAGCACTGGATGATGGAAGCAATGAATAGATAGGATAGATAGATATGAATTAGAGTGAAGCAAGATTGTAGAAATAATTGGATGATAAAAGAAATGAATAGATAGGATAAGGGATATGGATTAGAGTGAAGCAATATTGTAGAAAGAATTGGATGATAGAAGAAATGAATAGATAGGATAAGGGATATGGATTAGAGGACATGGGAGATATGGTAGGAAGAATAGAGTGGATGAACTTTGCCCCCAAGAATAGAGGTTTCCATTTGCAAAAAGGTGATATGTAAGATTGTCATAGTATTTAGCACCATCTGAATAAGTGTTCGCAAAATTTTCAAAGATATAGACCCAGCCCACACTTAGAACCTCTAGAAATTTCAACTGAACATTTCTAGCAACTAGGAAGCAGACTCAAAAGGGAAGATTGATTTGGTTCATATGTGGTAAATGCCATGTTCATTAAAGGTTGTTCCTCTATTGTTGTAGTAGTTGTAACATTCATCATTACGTTCTTATTTTATTTATTTTTTCATCTCTCTCTCTATATAGATCAATGAAATTATTGTAATTAAAATTTGGGGTTGCTGATACAATTGAATTTTTGAATGGTGAAATAACACTTGCGATGATGTAGGCACCTCCACCAATGCATGTGGCTCTAACTATTTCATTGTGAGGTCTACCAAAAGATGTAAAACCCATTCCTAATCTTTTCCCACTCTAACTTATAGTTGGGTTTATTAGACTTGTTTAAGGGCCAAGGGCTTGTTCTGAAGCTAGAAACAATACCTTCACAATGAAACTTGATGTAGTTGGAGTTGTACTCATCATTTTTGTCATAATATTTTGCTTCTTCAACGTGCCTTGATCATTGGGATTAAATATATTATCTTCTACTATTGGGCTCTTCTAAGTGTCTTTTTATCCTTGCACTTGTTGCCCACAACTAGTACTAGTACCGATACCATGTCCACCAGTGGTAGTAGCACTTGATTCTCCACCATGGTCTAGTTCCGATCGAATCTGAGTGTCAGGATTTGAAGCTATAACAAAACAAGGTTCAGGTGTATAATTTTCACCTTTCCCTATTGTTTCAGCTCCAATGCGTCAACAATATGAACCTTTTCTTAGTAACTCTACCTCTAGTGGCATCCAAGGACCTTGTCCTTTGGACCCCAGACCACCACCTTGATAACCCGATTTTTCCATTATGTTTGTCCTAGAAGATTATTTATCTAACACGGTCTCACTCAAAATAGATGTTTTTGTCGATTCTATAATAGTTGTTGGAGTTCAACCAGAGGGTATCTCATTATCACTATCATGATCTCTATCATTATCACTATCATTATATCCTTCGAAGAGATTCTTTATAATCAATAATTTGATAAACTCAGAATCCTTTGTGATATCTTCAAAACTTGTAATAGTCTTTGGTTCACCTAGATTCATTGTCATAGACCAAAAAAAATTGATTTTCTTTCATGTCCAATTTGCCTATACACAAGCCTTTGATAGATATTCTAAAATACTTTTTCTAGCAGATGGAGCATCAGCTCCTTTGTAAAAAAATTTGGACCTCTTGGTTTTGATCTCTTGCTATGTTGTTCTCTATCGGTGCAAAGCCATAATTTATGTTGACAATTGTTCTAGAGAAATATTTTTCTCAGTAGTAGTTTCCTCCACTAATTTTTTAACCTCATCCCAAGAATCCTTGATTTCCAACATTTCTAACAAGGGTTTACTTTCATGTTGGATTTTACTTGCGAAGTTCTTATTCGTCACAACCATATCTTTAATCATGTTGCATAGATAATACTATAAGTAACTGTCAACATCAAAATTTCATATACCACACTAAATGATTTTCTCTCAAATGTGTACCCTCCACATTAAAAAGGTAATGAAGTAAATATTCTCTTCTTTTGTTGACTATAAAAGTGGAGCTTATTTGTACTCTCCATTTGTCATACATATCTCAATACAAAAACCCTCTCTATCACATGTATTGGAACTTTGTAGGGTTCTATTCCTTATCCATAAAACCTTAACATGGTATATTCTTTCATGAGGTACCAATCAAGGAATTGTATTTCTGGTCCCATTAATGTATACTCTAGAAGACTTGGGCAAACTAGGCATTAAAATGTTTGTGATTGCATGATACATTGCAATGAAAAACAAGTACAAAATGGTTGTAGTTCCCTCTCTTATCATGCATCCTTATCTTAGTGGTCCATTCATATATTGGATGCACTGTTCTTGCCTAATCATCCTTATACACCTAAATCTAAAGCTTGTTGGACTCGAATGTTCCACAATATTTCACTAGAAGAAGATGGCACAAGTAGGCTATAAACCTAAATTTCCTAGAGGAATCTCTTTAAATATTTACAAATTGTTCATGTATGGATTGAACAATAATGTCAACAAAATTATATCTAACAAGTTGATTAACACAGTGGATATTAAATACCATTTCAAGGAGTCTTGCACCCAATTCCATTTTATTTTCTAATCCCAAGAAAAATGTTACCATTGCAATAGCATCCTGAACAAACGACACAGAAATATCTCCTTTATAAAGAGGCTTATGATTTTGATCCAATTGTTTACCATCCATTGTTATCGCTTTGAGATAATTATTTCTCCCCTCTTCATCAATTGCTTCATAATCACAAGCAATCTTTTCTAGGTCACTATGGATGTTTGAGTGTCCAAAATCTTCTGGTCCAAGCCTTATGTCCAAAAAACTTTTAAATTCTTCCTCAGTAATGGATAAAATTTCCTTTTGAATATTTTAATTAACAATTGCTCATCTATTTTTATTATAATTTTGGGCATAGACCATGACAATTTTTGGGCAAGGGGAAACCTTAGGTAGCATCATGAATCCCAATCCAACATCCCACGCTAGAGTTATATTTAATTTTTGGCCTAATATATTTTAGTATACACAATCTTTCGTGCCTTGCTGGGAATGCCCCCTCTGGCCTTATTCTAACATGAAAATATAAATTGTGTGGTCAGCCTACCATGGATTATAGGATTATAAATATCATGGAATTCATCTGTGAAACCTTAACTAGTTGGCCATGGTCTATTTTTTCTATCTCTTTGTGTTTCCCCATCGCTAATAGCTTGGTACAGTATAGATGACACACAAGCTTGAAAATGTAAACCTTTAGCACCTAGTCCCACAATTCTACAATCTAAACTACAATATTGAACAAATTAAAAATGTTGGATGTAGGTGTTTTGTATTTGTCTCAGGGAATTACCCAAAAATTTGAATTTGAATTGACGAATAAACAGACTGGTGCAGACTGACTTTGTTTTATCCCCAAATCTAGATTTTGATTTTTGAATCTCCCTAGTTAACTGGTTACTCCAAATTCCAATCTCTCTTAATTTCACTTCCTCAAAGGGAAAACTCTGGTAATAATTCATTTCTTTTTTTTTTAATTTCTTTTCTTAACAACATTCATAATTTTATTTATTAATTTATTAAAACCCTTTATTCTTGATAGTGCACATACGTGTCTCTATTTTGGGGACTTTTTGAAGACCCTTGTGTCCTTCACAAATTTGGCCTGAAAAAGAGCTTATGTTGTTGATCTACAATAATCCAACAGTCATTAAATTGATTAAAATTAATTATGTATAGACTTAAAGTTAATTAAGTATATAATTTATAATAGTTAATTAGACAATGCTCACACGTGTCCCTATTCAAGAGACTTTTTGAAGAAACCTATGCCTTTCAAAACTTTGGCTTGAAGTAGAGCTTATGTCATTGATTTGTGATCATCCAATAGTAATTAAATTGATTTCTTAATTAAGTATAGACTTATAGTTAATTAATTATATAATTTATAATATTTAATTAAATAGTGCACACACATGTCTGTATTATGTAATACATAAATATTTTGTAATTGATAGATTGTAGCAGGTAGTCAAGTTTTTAGTTATGACTTGAGTCTCCTTCATCATCATCGCAATCAGTCGCTTTTTATAGCCACCCATTCATTCTAATTTTTCAAGATTTTACCTTGTCGTGCACTTTCTTTGAGATCAACGGTCTAGAGCACTGCACAACTACAGAGTTAGATCAAGATTCTCGTTCACCTTAACTCCATCGCCCAGCCAACACACATAGCACATGCGTCCTATTGATGTTAGGATATTCTTAAGTGGACCAATAAGATTTTTCATGCTAGAGGTCAAATGACACATCGCAAAGGGTTGGTCCAATCTATCCTCCTCGTACGATACAATATTGAGAAATCACCTCCTATTTATTTGACGACCCAAATCATTGTGCACTTGCATGATTAATCAAATATGTTCACCAAAACTAACTTTGCAACTCCGCTCGCATGGGCCCTACAAACAAGGACCACTAAATGCTTGACATGTGGAAATCCTCTTAACATGGCTAAGACATGGGTCCAACATGCTCATCTCCTAAGTCTAATAATGCGCAAGTGTCTTCTAAAAGATCAATGGCTAGGATCTTCACATGATTGTGGAGTTAGCCGAAAGTTCTCAATGAAGCTAACTTCGTAGTACCGAAGGTTTTTATAAACTATGGAAAAAAATTATAATAAAATTAAAGACATTAAACTAGTACATGTGCTTGTAGTAAATACATTTGATTCCAATTTCTCATTGCAATCCACAAATTTTTAATTTTTATTGTAAATTTATATTAGCTTCATTACAGTTTCATTTTACGTTTACCATGCTCTAAATTCTAAAATACTCTATATTCTTTCTATAATATAAATCTACCATTGTAAGGGTTTATGCTCTAGGGGTTTGTGTGTTTGATATAGTTGCCTTTTTTACACTAATCATTTCTTTATTTGCGTTTCTTTTAATTTCATAAGCCTAATTGAATATCTACAGTAACAAAGTTGCAGAGAGAATAATTTTAAGTTTTATTGTGAAACCCTAGCTATTGTCTATATCTATTTATATAAACCCTAACTCGGATAATTGTTAGCAATAAACTTTTATATCAATTTTAATCGCATGCTTCTAATTAGATAGTTTATTTTTTTATAAGTAAATCACAGGGTAAGGCCAACACCCATTATATCGAATAAAAAAAATGTTTAAGAGTGCAGTAGGGAAAAAGACAATAATAAATGTAAAATTGAAACCCATCTTATATAGATACAATTCTATGTCTGATTTCAAACATGGCTCATATATCATTTTGTTTTAATGCTTCTAATTAGATAGTTTTGTTTTTTTTAATTAGTAAATTGTTGGGTAAGGCTAGTGTAGTAGGGAAAAAGCCAATTAAAAACACAATTGCAAAATTGATACGGATACAGTTCTATCATTGATTTAAAATATGACTTATATATGCCTAAGTATCAACTATTCACAATGTAACTATCTAATCAAATATCAAAATGGCCTCATTTTGGGTAACCATGAAACCTCTGAGAGCCCCTAACCATAGCTAATTGCAGTCCCTGCATGCCCTCCATCTGCATTCTCTCTTTCCTTCTCTAGTTTCCTTTTCCTACCACATTCGGCTTGTTGCCCTTTCCAACAATCTTGGTTGTAGTTGACATGGACCTCATTCCTAGCAATTTACTCCACATCATGATTGTCATTTGGAATCCATTCTTCTCGTCCGCCAAGCACTAGTAAACTCACCATCTCAACTAAATCTTTAGGCGCAGAAACATCTTCATCCAAAAACCCCTTTATGGTCAAATAATCCCAATGTCAGTCCACCTCTTCAGGATTTTTTATTCCATCCATGACAAAAGGAAATTGATGATTCATTCAACTTCATTCCAATAGGTCCGCAACACCTCTAGTTGCAATATGGTCATGACTAGATATATATGTGCTTGGCTCAAGTAGTATTGATGTCGAAGGGTAATATGGAAATTCACATCCAAGCTATCTAATGCCTTATCAATTTCACTAAAAAATGAGTGTTTGAACACAATTTGGGTAAGCTTCTTTGATTATTCTTTTGAAACACCCATATATAGAAGCATGTCTAGGAAGAAAGTGGGGATATCAGAACTTACCTTGTATCTAGGATGGGACCACAATATTTCCCTTCCTAGGATTGTCTTCACAACATGATATATACTCATGATTGTTCTCCAGGACCTTGGGCAGCTATTTGTCAGTGATTTCACCCAAGAAATCCATATGTGGTTGTGTTTCTTTAATGACAATATGTATATCCATTGTGCCTAATTCAAACGCAGTGATATCCAAGATTAGAATGAGAGGTATCTTCATCATAACTTAAGAATGGTTATGGGTATGGCCCCTAAAACCACTCCACAATTATTGGCATTAATGTTTCATCAAAGCACCCTTAACATCCCCACATGCGAGAATTGAGTAGTCATTGTGTTAATTTTAATTACTCCCAAGTCCTCTTCAGTCTTGGGGGGCTCGTACCAACTGAAACTTCTCAGACCAATGGATGTACAATGTAAATTGCTGATCATACGATTATTAGATAGTTGTTATATTTGAAATTTTTAATGAATGAATAGTATTTTAATTAAATTTATATTATGTTTCTTAAAAGTATATCTTATTATTGAACATAGGATAGAGTTAAGTTTAAACTTTAAAATTAAATCTCAAATGACGTATCACTTCATCAATAATATTCATACAAATCATTTGAACAATTTTTTTTATAAGTTAACTGCTAGGTAGGGCCTGAACTCTTTATATTAGGACATGATTAACGATATACACCTATATTGGCTTGAAGCTGAAAATATCCCCTCCTAGTAGTGCTTCTAGTGATTGCACTACAACCTTGGAATTCCTTTTATAAGAGTAAGCAATACATCAAGGTTTGGGTTGTTTAAAACCATGATGAAGAATAAAATACTATTGAAATTCAAATGCTTTAGCCGCACCACGATTGCATTGTTGATAACTTTATGGATGCAAGATTTTAACTATAAAAACTAGAGGAGGAGCTCATAGATGCAACTCATCTCTCCAAGAAATAGAGCATGAGCTCCATAGATGAATATTGTAATCAGTATAGGGGTTTCGACTTTATTTACCAATTTTAAGTAAACAAGATCTTTTTTACAACTGACTCTCCCCTGTCCTCATTGTTCTCCTCCCTGCTCTCTCTCACTGTTAAGCTTTAGGAAATGAGGGGCCAAAGGTAGGTAGCTAGGAAAAGGCCATCTACAGCCAGAGATGGCCTTTCAAAATCCCTTTAGCTACAAAGCAATTTGTTGTGCTGCTACAAACATAGCCTTCCTAAAATATTCTCTACCCAGTGCCATTAAACCTATATATTATGAACACACAAGAAACATCTATATATGAGATTTCCATTTCTGATACTATTCTTAAACAATTGTAGAGAGAAAGATTTATAATTCACCTTGATCAACTCAATTTCTACCAATTTATGAAAAACCTTGAAGTTCTAAATTTAGAAGATCTAAATATTCCTTGTCACCTTTTTGCCTTTCCAAAGACTCAAAACTTATTAGCCATAATCATTTTTAATTTCCATTTCAATTTTCTTTTTTTTCTTCAAGAACAAGCTAGCATTTGTACCTATGATGGCATGCAACACTTCATGTGATGTAATGAAAGGATCACAACTCATCAATCTGCTATAATCATTTAACTGCCAATTCAATATTTCCTTCTAGAACAAGCTAACATACGTACCCATGGGACTCTTTATCCAACTAACAAGAATAAAGTCCTCTGACAGGTGGAGTGCTTTCTATGTGAAAAGATCACTTAGAATCTGAAATCAAGATTTCATATGTGCTAAAAGGTATATCTCTAATTCCAATGGATATGCAAAACACTTTCTATATGGGTTATTTTCCAAAAAAAAGTGAAAGATGCACCTTAATTATTCTACATTTAATTGGACTTCGGTTTTGATGTATTTCTAAAATAAAGTAAATTGTACTTTCATTTTGATGCATTTCTAAAACAGATCCTATATAGCTTCAACATAGTAGTGCTTATGTCTAAGGCACAAAGTCGAATTTGAGATCAAGAATGTAAACCCAAGCAGCAGATCATTTCAAAATAGTGAGCCACTCAAGCATTAATGCCTAACATTAGCACAAATTCATGTGTAGTTGCACAATTTTTACTTATAGATCCATTACATTACTCTAGACTTACAGTATTTTGCAAATAGACTATAATTCCTTCCTTCAAGGAAACCAGGATACACAGTACAAAGTCAAATATTAACAATGAAATTGCCAAGACAAACAAAAATATCCTTAATATTATGATTCACCATTTATATAACATCTAAAAGTACAAATAAAGATAATCTTAGAAACAATAATATATAGTATTCTATTGATGAACTAATTGAAAAACTACTGAGAGAAAGTGTACATTCTTTCACCATGAAACCACCCTATACACACTAGACAAGTCAAAGCCATGTTTCTAGTTCTACTCTCCCCGGAGAGGAGTAAACTACAGAATCCTTCTTTACAACTTTGGTATTTCTTTTATAATCATAAGGAACACTACAAGCTATCGATCATTTACAAGAATGTGTAACATGTATTGCATATATAGGAGGTTGTAGATCCACCAGACCAATATACATTAAAGCTTTGGTGTGGAGACACGTAAAGCTTTCATCAATGCCAACTACCTTATGAGCCATGCCACTAACACACATTTTGGGTTATTGATGTAGAGAATACTAGGATACAAGATTCTCATCGCATTTCCTAGTAAACGAGAACTTTGAGAGTTTTGATCAAGAAGGGATGCTTGACTCCAAAATCGCATCTCCTATGTCTTCACCTAGCTTGCTCTTTGCAATCTACCCATTGTAAGGGGTAAATGGTGGTTGGAAAAGAGATCAAAATTATTTGTAATTATAGTCTAAGCCTACAGTTGCACTCAAGCCTTTTAATAAACCTCTAGCTACAAGGTAAGTCATCAATCTACTTTACTTCATGGCATCTCCAAACCTTCAACCATATCTCCTTATGCGAGAATTCAGCTCCACCTTCTATGCACTTCCTTTTAAAACCTCTGCAAGCAAGGCAATAAAACTTCCTAAAAACTTATCTCTAGAAATATGTCTATCCTCTACATTATAAAATGTAGAATGTGAATAATATAACTATTTTTCTAAGTAGTGTTAATTGGAAATGACTAATGAGTCTCATATTTCTCAATTTGTGAAGTGGCAGTAATTGAATGTCATGTCTATACTTTGTACAATTTAGCATACTATATTTATCTGTGTGAGATGTACTTTTTTGTCATTTCTTGATATAAAATATACCACAAGCAATCTTTCATTCTAATAGCCTTGACATGTGTACATGATTCATGGACCTCAACATAGATAAATATTGATAACTTCTCATTGAATATTAAATTTGTGCTATCCTCTGTATTGTTCTTTCTTTGACAAGTAGAGTTATTTCTATGCAAAATGATAGCTTATAATCTTAGATCAATATTCCATACATGCGAAAAAGAAGGTTTCTAAAAGATTTCATACAGATATGCAGGACACTGACAACGAAGATGTGATGCGTTTGCTATATTAGTAATTTAGCTTTTTTCTCCAATAAGTAATGAAATATTTGCCTTAATCATTCTACATTTTTAATGCGATTGAAAAACATTTTCTAATATAATTATTACTTTCCACCCAAAATAATGAAAAATTTGCCTTTTTTTTTCTAGAATTTTAGCACAATATGAAAAAATTACCAATGTAATTTTCACGTAATAGAAAAATATTCGATAAAAAAATTAATTTTTTTCCCCAAAAGAATGAAAAAGTCATCTTAATTTTCATACAATTCTTAGGCAACTGATAAACATTAGCCAACAAATTTATTTATTTTCCTTAATTAAAAAAAATCACCAAAAAAAAATATATTTTCCCCCAAAAAAATGAAATATTTTCCAAGATTTTACACCTTTACCCAGGGGGGTATCTTAAAGTTATCCCTGATCTTAACCGAAATATTTGTAGGTTGGTCAATATTACAATTAAGATATGCACAAATATTTACAATTTTATGAAAGTTGTCTCTTTCCAACATTTGTTTATCAAATAGAGACATAATGGCATTATGAAATTCCTCTTTAATTTCATCTATTTATGTCACCTCATTGCCAGTCTTCTTCATGAGTATACAAGAAACGCTATTAGCTAATTTCACTATTTTTGCATCCATCTTGTTACATTCCTTCATCGTTTTATCTAATTCATCAATACACTACTTAACATGGTAACTTCTCCATTCTAAATAATTAGACTATATTGTTCATATTTTATCATATAGATCCAATAAAATATTTTCCTTGCCAACACATTGAGCATCCATTGTGGCTATTTCATTTAATTCAGCATGTATCTTACCCCATGAAGCTTCATATTTCTTCAATTCATAAATCTTAGATTGAATAAGTTTCTTCAATTGCAAGATACTATCATATACTCTTTTTATCTTTTCTAGGAATGGAGGGCCCTCAATAAAACATTTTCAATATGTTCTCTATTTATTTTTCCAAGAGAATTGACTTCTTGTACCTAGTTGAACATTGTTTCAACACCTTGAGAAGTAAGATCTAGATTGTCTTGAGTTTGTGAGACTGACAATATAGAAGGATCGATAAAATTATTAATCTAGTTTGTCAAGACATCTATATATCCGTTAAGGTCCTCTTTGTCCATGTTATTTGTTTCAAATCTCTCCAATACTATATTAGAAATCACCTAGAAACTATTATTATCTCCTTCTTTTCTTGATGGCCCCAAGTCTACTCTTGAAATATTAAATTAATCTAGAATAGCTTGATTAGGGTCCTTGTATGTTATGGGTTGAGAACTTTATATATAGTCACTGTTAGTATCCTCATCTTTTGTCCATCTAGATGTTGTTTTCAACTTTTTAGCCTTTAAAACTCTTTGAAGTAATTTCCCAACTATATTATTATTAGGTATCCTGAATGGTACCATTTTTCTCTTCCTTGTTAATGAAGATACTAACCAAGAAAAAATACTTGTGGAATATGTTGGCATGTTTAGCATAACTGATTAAGATTAGATGTTAATGGATGAATATACCAGTAGAGGAAAGATGACATGATCGGTTATTTATGTTGTCATTGATGGCAACTAGGGTCAACTGGTATTTGATGACGTTTATAAATTGTTTTCGATGATTGACTTATTAGCTAAATGATTTGGTCTACCGAAGTTAGAGTTTGATAGTTTAACAGAGTTTATCAGGAAGACTAGGAATTAGGACCTTAACTAGTAAAGAAGATAAGTTTTGATGGAATTCGGTAATTGGTGATGTTTGATAACTTGTAGTTTGAAACATAAGATTTTATGATGGATTTGAGTATTAACTAGAACTGCATCCTATGATGGCTATTGGAAGGCATGTTTTAAATTTCTATTAAGTTTTTCTAGGGTTTAAAAAGGGTTTAAGAACTGGTAAAGAATTCTCTTGATTGGTAATGATTTTTGGTTTGGCAATGATCTACATCAAATTCACATGTTGATGACAATGTAAAACAAACCACGTGATATGTTTGTAAAATGTTTTGGCACATTTGGAGAGTGAATTTCTTGAGAATAGGCAAAGTGCTTAGCGGAATGTGCTAAGGGTTTGACTTTATACCAGATCGACTTGTTGTGATGATTTATGATCATTCAATGGCTAATATTAATTTTTCATTGATTGTAATGATATGTAACGAGTTGTAAAGATCCATGATGATATATGTAGTAAGTCTTAGGGTTTTTGATGCCGACCTAGTTGTAAAATTTATGTAAGTTGGTAAGGTTCATATTTTGAAGTGTTGGTGATTTTGAAAAGTGTGTGAGGCCGAACCAGGGTCTGTAAGAAGATCTACCAATGTTATGTAGACTAAGAACTTAATTCGATCTGATCAAACAAGTAGTTGAGTGCTATACACGGATCATTCATTGTTGTTCTCTAACAATTACAACAGCTAAAATCCCTTAACCAGGTATGTCCTAACAGGCCTCACATTGTAAAATCCCCTAACAAGGTGACTGAATATCTTAGTTCTAAATCCTCTCGCAAGGCTGATCCTAATAGATCAAAGATTCTAATAGGGCTAAGGTAAATCCCTTAACTGGGTGACTCCTAACAGGGTTTTCTCCTAACAAGGAATCATTGTAAGCTTCTAACCAAGATTGGCTCCTAAGAGGGCGTATTCTGAAAGAGTGCAAAATATTTGTGGGTACCAATTCCCACTGTGGTTTTTCCCTATTTGGGTTTCCACATGGAAATCATGGTGTTCATGTGTAAAATTCTTTTCTTGTGATGTTCATTTTTTATTTTTGATTATCGGTTAAGATAGTTTAGGTTTGTTTATCAGAGATCTTAAAGTGGTTAGTGGCATTGATGGTTAAATGGTTGATGAAGCATTCTGATCAGTTAATATGTTGATAATAATGTTTTTTGAACTAATATTGAATTGATAGCTAATCTCATTAATAAGTTTTCATAAGAGGATATGATTATCTAGATCTGATAAGGAAATCTGTTATGAAGAATTAGTTTAAGTGTTGAATGTTTTCAGATTTGAGATAAGTTTTTTTTGGTGTTGAAAGTTTCAGTTTTTATTAATATGGATTCACCCCCCCTCTCATTATTAACCAGATCCTCGAGGATTAAAAAAATGGTATCAGAGCAATGGTCCTCTATGTGTAGAAAGCCTAACATTCTATGAAAGAAGATGAAGAAAGAGGGTCCCAAGTTTACTAAGGACAAGTATCGGATATGGAGTGATCGGATGAAGATCTACTTTAAAGGAATGGGTTCACAGTATTGGAATCATGTGATAACCAAGTATGTTGCTCCTTCTACCAATCCCTTCACATCAGATGAACTCATAGAAATGCGGGAAAACATTCAGGCTCTTGAAGCAATTGTAAGTACTTTGTCTAACTCTAAGTATATTAATGTTCATGGATTAGAAACTACAAATGAAGTATGGGAGAAATTTAATTTAATTTATGGAGGAGATGAACTTGTACAGAGGGCAAAGGAAGAGAGTTTGAGAGGAAAATTTGATGATATGAAAATGGTTGACACTGAGAACATAACTCAATATGGACAAAGGATTAACAAAGTTGTAGGTGGTATAAAGAGTGTTGAAGGTAAGATTGAAGATGATACTGTTGTTAATAAAATTCTTAGAGCACTTTTACCAAAGAATTCTATCAGAGTGTCTTCTATTCAAGAACTGAGATCCATTTCGAAAGATAAAGTCAACGTTGGTTCTCTTATTGGAAAGTTAACTGCATTTGAACTAAATAGTTTTGATAATAGTATTTCCAAACCTTCTAAATTTGATTTTAAGGCTTTTGTAATTGGTACATCAGCAAGGAAAGGAAAATATGTTTGTCATAATCATTACTGCAGGACTATTCATGGTGGTAGGAAAGGCGATGGTGATGATGAAGATCATCTGATGGAACTTGAGGCATCACTAGCTAAAAGATTCCCTAGAGGAACAAGTAAATATAGAGTCAAATTACCCTTGAAATATTTCTCTTGTACTAAAATTGGACACATAGTTGCTAAATTCCCTAACACTGATAAGAAAGAAAATTTTAGGAGATTCAATAGAAAAGGAAAGAAAAATTGTTATGTTGTAGTGGATGAAGGTGTGACCGATGATGAATTAGATGAAGATGACAATGAGGAGATAGTATTTGTTGTTGTAAAGGAGGATTTGACTAATGAGAAGGATTTGGTGTCTCACATGGATAACAACGATGAATGGATAATAGATAGTGATTTCTCATACCACATGACTAGTGACAAAAGTAAGTTCTTATCCATGGAAGAGTTTGATGCAGGTGTTGTAAGATTTGGTAATAACTCTCCCTGCATGGTTAAAGGTAAAGGATCAATTTCATTAAATGGGAAGAGTAATGCAGATGATGTCTTTTGGGTTGAAGGAATAAAGCATAACCTCTTGAGTGTTGGACAACTTAAAGATAAGGGATATCTACTTGAATTCAAAAGTGGAGTGTGCAAGATTCTTGGAAATCATGGAGAAATGATTGCTATTGGGAAGCAGAGTAGAGGTAATCTTTCATCTGAATAGTAATGTAAATAATTGTTTGGTGGCGAAGATTGAAGACAGTAGGTTGTGGCACAAGAGATTTTGTCACATTAATTTTGACAATTTGATTAAAGTTAGTAAGTCAAGTACTGTGAGTGGTTTTCCCTAGCTTGTGAAATCGAACAATGTGTTATGCAAGGATTGTTAGATGGGTAAGATGATCTCTCTATCTTTTAAGAGTAAGTCTTTCTCTTCAATGTTTATTCTTGATTTGGTTCATAGTCATCTTTGTGGTCCTATGAGGACTAAGAGCTATTTTGGTGATAGGTATTTTATGATCTTTACTGATGATTATTCCAAAATCATGTGCGTAACTTTTTTGAGAGAAAAGTGTGAGGCATTTAGTAAGTTTAAAGCATTTAAATCTTTTGTTGAGAAAGATGTCGAGAATAATATAAAATGTTTGAGATCTAATCAGGGAGGTGAATTTACTTCTAATGAGTTTGTGAAGTTATGTGATGAATTAAGAGACAAATGTGAGGCATTTAGTAAGTTTAAAGCATTTAAATCTCTTGTTGAGAAAGATGTTGGGAATAATATAAAATGTTTGAGCTCTGATCAGGGAGGTGAATTTACTTCTAATGAGTTTGTAAAGTTATGTGGGAATTAAGAGGCAAATGTCAGCTCCTAGAACTCCACAATAGAATTGGATAGAAAAGAGGATGAATAGAATAGTTGTTGAAGATGCTAGAACCATGATAATTCAAGGTGAAGTACCGAAGATGCTTTGGAGAGAAGCAATCAACATTCCTATTTATACTTTGAAGTGGGTACTTGTCAAAAAAGGTAATAACAAAACACCTTATGAATAATGGCATGGAAATAATCATAGTATAAGTTATTTCAAAGTTTTTGGGAGTAAATGTTATATTAAGAGAAATCATTACACTGAAAAGTTTGATGCTAAGTGTGATGAAGGTATTTTTCTTGGTTACTCTACAAAGAGTAAGGCATTTGAATGCTATAACAAGAGGACTAAGAAGATCATTGAGAGTACAAATGTGAAGATAGATGATCTCTCTAAGAAATCTGGAGAGACCAATAGATCTAAGCCTGAGAAAGATGAAGAAAGACTTGTGTTTATAGAACCGAAAGTGCAAAGGACTGATGAGAGAAATGTTGCAGAAATAGGTGCTCAATCGTTAAATATAGAGAGCGATGAAGAACATGAAGAACATGAAGCAGGAAGCACAACCATGAAACCAGTTATTCCAAGGTATGTCAGGTTAAATCACTCAGTCGAAAAAATAATTGGAGATAAACATGCTAGAGTACAAATGAGGAAAATCAGAGAAAATTCTTGTTTGATTTCTACTATTGAGCCAAAAACAGTAAGAGAGGCATTAAAGGATGATGGTTGGATTAGTGCAATAAATGAGGAGTTGGATTAGATAGAGAAGACCAAGACATGGACACTTGTTCCTAGACTAGAAGATAAGAATGTGATTGGAACTAAATGGGTCTTTAGAAACAAGTTAAATGAATAAGGCAAGGTTGTGAGAACACAAAGCAAGATTGGTTTGCAAAGGCTATGCACAAGAAGAAGGAAAATATTATGGTGAAAAATTTTCACCTATGGTGAGATTGGAAGGAGTAAGAATGCTACTTTCTTATGCTGAATTTACAGGAATTAAAGTCTATCAGATGGATGCTAAATCAGATTTTCTTAGTGGTATCCTTGAAGAAGAAATATACATAGAACAACTAGATAGATTTTCTTTGTTTGAAGACAAATATATGGTTTTCAAACTACATAAGGCACTATAAGGATTGAAGTAGGCACTGAGAGCATGGTTAGAAGGGTTGCATCCACACCTGTTCAAGATAGGATTCTAGCGTACCAGTGAGGACAGTAACATATATCTAAAGATTGATGGAGAGAAAGTATTAATAGCTGAACTATTTGTGGATGACATAATTTTTGGTGGTAATGATGACTTATGTATGGATTTTCATGAGAAGATGAAAAAATAATTTGAGATGTCTTTTATTGGTGAAATTAAATTTTTTATTGTAATTGGATGGTGGAATTTTTATGTGCCAGAATAAGTATGTCAAAGAGGTGTTGAAAACATGTGGCATGGAGGATTGTAAACTGGTTGGTACTCTGATGCTGAAAGGCTGCAAATTATCTAAACAAGATGATTCACCATCTATTGCTGAGAAAGAATATAGGTCTATGATTGGTAAATTGCATTATGTCCTTTATAGTAGACCGAATATTGCACATGCTATTGGATTGGTTTCTTTATTTCAAAAGGATCCCAAGGGGACTCATTTGGTAGCAATGAAAAGGATATTCTAGTACATAAAATGCACAATAGATTATGCTTTATGATATCCTTCTAAAGAAAAAATTTCTTCGAATGTGTTTACTGATGCAGATTAGGCATGCAATGTTGATGATTGGAAAATCACTAGTGGTGGAGCTTTTCTTCTTGGAGGTAGATTGGTTGCTTGGACAAGTAAGAAGCAAGCTTGTGTTTCTCAGTCAACAACAAAGGCAAAGTATATTGTATCATCAATGAATTGCACACAGGCAATCTAGATGAGACATGTGCTTGAAGGATTCAGATTTGATATGTCTGAACTGGTAACTATTTACTGTGATAATACTAGTGCAATTAATATTTAAAAAAAAAATGTGTTACACGCAAGAAAAAATCACATAGAATTGAAATATCATTTTCTGAGGGAAAGAGTATAGGAAAAACAAGACAAAATGGAGTATGTGACAAGGAAAGAGTAGCTAGCAGACATTTTCACAAAACCATTGCCAAAGACTATCTTTGAGTATCTTAGAGGTAAATTAGGGGTCAAATGCCTACTAAAAAAGAACTAGAATGCAAGATACATCAATCTTGTGGGATTCATGACTATTTTTCACCTTGGATCCATGAGATGCAAGCTACTCCACAAGGGGACCAACTTAGATGAGTTTGCAGACATGTTGAAGACAACAACAACAAATTTGATGATTTTTGATGCTTATGCACCTTTGGTATTTCTGTCAAAGGGGGAGAAGAAATATGATTATTCATAAGAGAAGACAGATTATCAGGAGGAGAAGATGTGTAATTGAAGATAAAGTGTAACCGAAAAATGAGGTGCAACAAAAAAGAGAGGAGTTGCAAATAAGGTCCAAAATAGAGCAGAACAGTATGAGTTGAGTATGTTGATGTTTAGTGCTACCATCAATTCCAAAGTGGGAGATTTTTTGTGAAGATGAGATGATGATGTATGATTGTATCAGTAGAGGAAAGATGACATGATCAGTTATTTGTGTTCTCATTGATGGTAACTAGGGTCAACTGATGTTTGATGATTTTTATAGATGGTTTTTGATGATTGACCTATTTTATAAGTGATTTGGTCTACTAGAGTTAGATTTTAAGAGTTTAATAGAGTTTACCGGCAAGACTGGGAATTAAGACCTTAACCGGTAAACCAGATAAGTTTTGATGGAATCGGGTAATTGGTGATGTTTGGTGACTTGTGGTTTGAAAAATAAGATTTTATGATGGATTTGAGTATGTAACCAGAACCGCATCCTATGATGGTTAGTGGAAGGCATGTTTTGAATTTCTATTGAGTTTTGCTAGGGTTTAAGGACTAGTAAAAAATTCTCTTGGCTGGTAATGATTTTTGGCTTGGCGGCAATCTATATCAAATTCACATGTTGATGATAATAGAGTACAAAACACGTGATGTGTTTGAAAAATGTTTTGGTACATTTGGAGAGAGAATTAATTGGGAATGCCCAAAGTTCTTAGTGGAATATGCTAAGGGTTTCACTTTGTACTAGATCAACTTGCTATGACAATTTATGATTATTGAATGGTTGATATTAATTTTTAATTGATTGTAATGATCCATATAATTATCTGTAATGAGTTGTAAAGATCCATGATGATCTATGTAGTAAGTCTTAGGGTTTTTGATGTCATTGTAAAAGTTATTTATGTTTGTAAGGTTGATATTTTAAAGTGTTGGTGATTTTGATAAGTGTATGAAGACGAACTAGGGTGTGTGAGAAGATCTTCTAGAGTGATGCGGACTTAGAACTTAATTGGATCTAGTCAAGCAAGAAGTTGAGTGCTATACATAAATCATTCACTCTTGTTGTCTAACAATTACAAAAACTAAAATCCCTTAACGATTTAGGTCCTAACAAGCCTCACATTGTAAAATCTCCTAACAGGGTCACTCAATATCTAAGTTCTAAATCCTTGTGCGACTTTGATCCTAACAGATCAAAGCTTCTAATAGGGTTGAGGTAAATCCCTTAATCAGGTGACTCTAAATAGGGTCTGCTCCTAACAAGGCATCGTTGTAAGCTTCTAATCGGGCTTGGCTTCTAACAGGGCGCATTGCGAAATAGTGCAAAAAATTTGTGGGTACCAATTCCCATTGTGGTTTTTCCCTATTTGGGTTTCCATGTGAACATCATTGTGTTCATGTGTGTAATCTTTTTCTTGTGATGATCATGTTTTATTTCTAGTTACCAGTTAAGATAGTTTATAATTTTTTTATCAGAAATCTTAAAATGGTTACCGTTATTGATGGTTAAATGGTTGATGAAGCATTCTGATCACTTAATATGTTGGTAATAGTGTTTGTTGATCTAATATTGAATTGATGGCTAATTTGATTAATAATTTTGCATAAGAGGATATGATTATCTAGATCTGATAAGGAAATTTGTTATGAAGAATTTGTTTAAGTGTTGAATATTTTCAGATCTGAGATAAGTCTATTTTAGTGTTGAAAGTTTCAGTTTTTGTTAATACTTATTCACCTCCCCCTCTCAATATTAATCTGATCCTCTAGGATTAACAAAATATATTTAAGAAGACATACTAGAGCTTGAAAAATAAAAAGCTCTCCTCAAAGGGGGATCCTTATTAACCTTCTATTGACCAAATGTGAAACTTAGGGAAGCCTCATCAACCTTAGCTCCTACCAATAGCTCATCTTGTCCTAAAGGATTTGCATAAGGAATCTTCGCTTTAACATATTGCTCCTTATCCCATGAATCACTTGAATCTGGTAAATAACCACCTCCATATCTTTTTTTAGGTTTTCTATATTTACTTTGATCTTCTCTATTTTCTCCACCAATTGCCTCCCAGTATTACATTATGTTGTGAAGATAGTCTTACACTTCCTATTGAGTTTAGAATATTTACGGAAGTTTGTGTAGTTGTCAATTTATCTCTTTTGGTTCTTGTTTTTGCACCATCTCCCTTTTTCTTAGCTACCCATTCTTGTGTTCTCCTTAATATAACAATAGTCATGGTTTGTAAATCATTTAGTTCTCTTAAACTCCAATCTATGAAAATAATTGGTGAATCCTGAATCTATGAAAAATAAATTGGATCAACTAGATCGGATTTGTCATCATTAATACAAAATACATCCCAACCAAGTCTATATAATATAATTTGTTTGATATCGAGCCTCGCCCAATTGCCCATTCTTCATATTCATTTGCATAATCAACCTAAAAATCTTCTAAGTAGGGAATATGAGGGAATGATGAGACCAGACACAAGTTGTTCTTGATACAATTCAAACTATCAAAGGGAAAAATTCTCTCATACATGGAATTATTATATTTAACAATTGATCTCTCCAATTTCAAAGCATCATACTGTAAATCAAAATAACAAATTTTATTCACTTTAGCTATTATCTAAACACTTCAATTAAAACAAATCTATCCTTAGGGTACCTAAGAAATTTGTGAAGTAACCTATCATAACTAGCTATTTGAATGTATGTGATCCTTTGATATTCAATAAAATAGCTTCCATAGGATTTAATTAAAGTTTTGACTTTAGAAGAAATTCTCTAACAAATATCTCCCTATAATTCTTTCACCAATCTCATGGTATACACATCATGGATAATAATCATATATTTGAGCATTATCATCAACTTCTTTCGTGTGATTAAACTCAGGCCAGGCATAGATAGTAGCTAAGGCTAGAATATGTAGGAAAAAAATTATGTAAAAGAAAAATAGTCAATGAAAATGTAGTATATCTAAAATCAAACTATCCCAATATAGATAAAGCTCTTAGGAATAAATTACTTGTACAAAGAAATACATCTAGTCCCCAAAAATCGTGAGCCTTCTCGTTCCCATGTAGCCTATTTAATAATACTGTAATGCCTATAATTTCATATTTAAAGTATGATTAATGCAAATTTATGGGTAGATTAGACCATCCCTTCTTTGGAATTGCTATCCATTCCTTTGCAATATTATTTTTACAGACTTTCTTCTTCTTAGAGAAATAGTCACGAGACAAGGAACTAAAACCAAAAATATTGTGGCTTTTACTAGATCATTTCTATCATTTTTTGTGTGGTTGGGTGCCTGTTACAATCATTAATTCTTCGTTGAAAATATTCTAGTTTAGCATGCCCTAGATTGGTGTCCCGGACCTTGAGTAATTAGCTTTCTAGTATCGTTAAGTGAATTTTTTTGGCAGCACCTCCCCTTGTTTTCCCACTTTCCAAGTATGCAAATAGCATGAACATGTAGTTAACTGTTAGGAGAGTAAAGTTGGACTTATCATTTGAGCTTGACACATAAAAAACTTATCATCTATTTTATTTGTTTTGATATTTTTTTTGTTTTACCAACATTCACTTATTCTCAAAACTTATTCAATGAAAAGTCCTTTTATGTGAACTTTGTTGGTTATTTCATGAGTTCTACAAACTCCACCTTTTTCCACCATTCCTTTTCTTTACCAATAAAAATTTTTGTTGGTGAAGTCTTCTTCCTTGTGAACTTTGTGACTGGTTTCAAAAGTTATGCTAACTTCCTAATTTACTGACAACCAAACTTTCTTTTAGATGTTGAACTTTGCCTTCCTCAAACATTTTAATTCTTTTTTTAAACTATAACAAAAGTTTAATAAGTTTTGATAACTCCTAAAATTGTCAATATAGAAAGGCATGATTGTTGGATATTGCTGAGAAGTTTGTTGGAATGATGTGTTGTCATTGATGTCAACATATTATTTTTTGTATTCCAGTGTTGCGGTCAGATTGGATGAATTGGTTTGGTCAGTGTATTGTAGTTGAGTTGTTGAGGTTTAATGGGTTTAGAAATACTTATCTCTAGTTGATTTAATAGAAGCTTCACTACTCTGCATGATGTTTTGATCAAGTTGTGTGATCTGGTATTATGGTTGATCTTCAGTTGTTCTTGTTATTAGATATTCTAGATTGTGCTCCACATTGCTCCGGAATTATAATATATTGCGTTACAGATTTGGCAGAGTGTTGGAGACGTTTAGGTGTGTCCTCAATTCATATGGTTCATGATTTGGAGGGTTGGAAGTGAATCTTTTAGTTTGATAGTTACTTTAGAGTGTGTTCCTGAGCTTTGGTATAATGATGATGAAGATTTTAGTAAGTGCTAGTGTTGCAGTTGTTTCTATAGTGATTCACGTTTCTTGTGGATGTTTCTAGCTTGTGTTCTATCTATGTTGGTGGTATGCATTGATCGTTGTGCACCTTATTGATCATTTTCTTGATTTGGTGGTATTCTTCATGTTGTGTGATATTCAGTTTCAAAAAATAGAATTGAGAAGCGGAGATATTTTATCATTTATATGTATCAATATACAATGTGGTAATTGGTCCCATTTGTTTTGTATCAAACAAAGTAAAGTAATTAATTACTTTACAAAACACCCAATGAATTAGGTATTTTACGAAGAAAGGCACGTCCGCTTATTTGGTCATGAGATATGGAAGAAGTTGAAGACTTTGTATGAAGCTGATAGTCATGTGAAAGTTGCTAAGTTGCAGAGCTTGGAGGAAAATAATGAGATACTAAAGATGGGAGAAGATGAAAATACTACCTCCTTTATGCAAAAAGTGAATGAGATTGTATTGAACATTAGATGTGTCGATGAGTGTTGGAAGAATCTGAGATTGTGGCTAAGGTGTTGAGATCCTTGCCTCCTACTTACAAGCATAAGGTTTCTTCTATTGAAGACATCTAGACTGTGACAGATGTGACTAGAGATATGTTGATTGCAAAGATTGTTTCTTTTGAGTTGAGTGAGTCTGGTGAATCCCCTCCTAAATCTGAATATGCATTTAAAGCTACTATATCTAGGAAACAAAACTATGATCAAGGAGAAATTTCTATAAGGGTGTTTAGATATGAGAAGGATATGAGAGAGATTGAAGAAGAAGAAAGAGAGATTGAAGAGCTTGAAGCTCTAATTGCTAGAAGATTGCCTAAAGGTGTCGGTAAGTATGAAGGAAATTTGCCTCTTTAATATTTTTTATGCAATAAGATAGGACATTTTGCCTGAAGGTGTCCGAAAAGAGAAAGAGTTCCTAATAAGCCATTAAAGCCACATAAGCCTAAATATCAGAAGAAGTAATATTTTGTTACTGATGAAGGTGTGACTGATAATGAGTTTGAGAAAGGAAATTCAGGAGATAAGTGGGTGTTCATTGCTATCAAGGAAGATGATCTGGTGATTGTTAATTCTACTAGCTGCATTATTGAAGAGAAATCTTTAGCTGCTATAACTGGAGAGAAAGATAAATGGGTTATTAATAGTAGTTGCTCTCATCATATGACACATGATAAGAGTAAGTTTGTGAGTATGGAAAAGTATGATGGTGGTGTAGTAAGATTTTGAGATGACAAAGCTAGTATAATCCATGGTAGAGGTTCTATTTCTCTTGATGGTAAGCATACTAATGATGATGTCTTTTATGTTGAAGGTCTAAAGCATAATATTTTGAGTGTTGGATGGATGGTTGATAAGGGTTATGACTTCTAGTTCAAGAATGGAAAGTGTAAGATCTTGAGTAGCTCCGACAATGAGATTGCATCAAGTACACGTTGGATATTACTGCTACTAGGATATATTCTTGTCATTGATGTCAACATATTCCTCTGTTCTAGTGTTACAGAGAGTTCTTTGGTGTTTCGGTGATTGCACTAAGTTGATTTGGCTAGTTTATCTATTTGGGATGCTGGAATACTTCATTCTTTACTAGTTTCAGTAATCTAGAAGTTTTCTTGATCATATTTTTTGATCTGGTTTGAACTTTAGTCTTTTTCTTCAATGGTTGGTAGAGTTTGATATTTGATCTTGTGTGATCCAGTATGATCATATATTTCATTATGGATTTGGGAGTGTTTGGAATGCTCATGTGTATCTACATTCCATATTGTGCATGACTTGGTGCCCCCCTAGGTATCTTTCTAGTCCAAATTGTTGTTGTTAAGCGTTCTTGAGAGTTAGTGTGTTGATTGATGAAGATTTGAATAAGTGGTGTTGGTGAAAATATTGTGGATGGTTCTAATTTTGTTTTTGGTGTTTCCTGATTATATCCTATTTTTCTTGTTGGTTTGTATTGATCTTTGTGCATCATATTGGTGATTTTGTTGATACAGTGATATTCTTCATGTTATACAATATTTCTGGTGGTGTAGCATGTTGTGGTTAATCTTGCGGAGATTTTCGGTGGTGATGCATGTTTGGAGATTTAGTTTAGGTCCATGTTATGTTTTTTATGACCTTGTATTGGTTTCATAGTTGATTTATGTATCATGAGATGTAATTTTGTAATTGAGGGTTTGGTCGACCTTGTAGTCAACGTTGATGATTTGTATAAATAGGTGTTAGATTCATGTAATTTTGGTGTCAATGAGGTGTCTGCATTATTAGATTTTGGTGTCGATGAGGTGCCTGCATGTTCAGTTAGTGCTTTATTCTTTTCTTTGAGATTTTCAATCATCTCTTCAGTTTCTTTAGATATACTGTTCTTAGATGATGTCTCAATTTGTTCCACCAGCTCTTGTGAGTCCTATAGATCATCAGACAACCTTCTTCTGACTTTCAATGATTTTTGCATTTGTCTTTGCATGTCTGCAATCACTTCATTAGCATGATCCAACTCTTCTTGCAGATACACAATTCTCCAAGATTGTTTATAGCCCTCCATTGATAAGATCTTTTTCTTGAGGTTGTTAAACCCCTTTTCAAGATTCAAGCTCTAATACCAATTGTTAGGCCCAATATGGAAATCTAATGTACTGAGAGGGGAGGGGTGAATTAGTACTTCAAAACTTTTCTTATATAATAACTTTATTGTTAAACGTAAACTAAATATTGTTGAAACATAATATAAAGCTAAAACATAGAAGTGACAATCATACATGATTCACTCCATAACACATATATTTTGGTTACACAGGAACTCTTGGTTAGAGAGAAAAACTATGGTGGGGATGGCACCCACAACTTCACTACTGCAATAATAAAGGTTGCTCGGTTAGAGCTACATGTTTAGCTATCTTTGATAGCTTACCCTGTTAGGAGTATCAAGATCTTTAGATCTACCTTGATAAAGGATTTTTACAACACTTAAACTAAATTCTACACCTGGTTAAAGGCTTTACAATTTATAGACTTTGTTAGAGTCTTTTACCCTGTTAGAGGTTTCTCTTACAACTCAAAATATTATAAAATATCTACGACTTCACATCTAAAATGTTATAGTAGATTTTATGTGCTCAAAATGAGATTACCTTGCTTATAGCATACCTTGGTAGTCCATAGATTAACTCGGTAAACCCTTCTGTTTACTTTGTTCCTTGACTGTTCTCCGAAATCCTTCTCGATGACCTTCTGTGTCTCTAACAGTCACAATACTCAGTGCTTCCTTATCTATTACACATGTCTTGCTTCATACACCTCTATATTTGATCCTTAATCCATGTTGTATAAATAGATCTCGTATGTTGGTGATATGTTCATGCTTTGATCTTACAAACATGATTCATCGAATGAATAACTATACAAAATATTTCATTGGATATATGACCTCAAGATCATACAAAATCTTTAAGGTGCAATTTCCTAAGTGATGATGATTCCTTGTTCCTCGATCTTGTAACACGTTTCCCATTTGTGTCTAGGTTCAATGAATCTGGTAACATGTTTCACTTGGTGTGTGTTCACTCGGTATATCATTTTTGCTGCTTGGTAGACATAGAGTGTTACTTGGTAGATAGCTCAGTGTATACTAAGCTCTGTGACTACTTTCTTCTATAACCGACTACTTTAGTGCTTACCAACTAAATGTTTTGGTAGTATTAATCGACTAGAGTATATAGGATGACTTTGGATATAAAACTAATGACAACTTAGTAAATAGTAACAGTCTCCCCTTTTGACATTAGTTTTGAAATGTTTAACAAAACTCCTTTCAAAGTCATAACTCAAAATCTATATACTTACAAAATTTGACTAAACTAACAGTATATACAATAGTCAATAAATAGTATACTCAGATATACTCCCCTTATCAATATACTATACATAATTCTGATTTTGCATGCTCAGTGATCAATGTGCTAACTACTCGGTATACTCCCCTTGTATACTACACTCCCCCTTTGATACTTTGATACTATATTCCCCCTTTTTGACAAACATCAAAACTAGTTACCATTTGGTGGAGGCAATAGATCAAAAATTGATTTATACTTTTTCCTTGCATTGGTGAGAGTGGTAGAGAGGGCATCCTTGACACTATCCATGAGCAAATTCTAAGCTATAATGTCAGCTAAGAGTGAGATCAGACCATCTAGAGTGCTTCCCTCTTATTGAGTGGATAAATGAGTGGCTCGTGATTTTCTCTTGAACGAATGAAAGATGAGGAATGAATAATGTCTGGAGAGTCATGATATCCATCTTGATCTTGTGCTCTTCATTTCAAAGTTCTAACTGTTGAGCCATACGATTTTGCAACTTGGTGTAGAAATTTTGAGCAGAATTTGGCTCGGTAGTCAATGTATTGGAGAGAGCGGTGATCTCTCATTCAATGACTTCAGGTTTATTCTTGATATCCTTAATGAATAAAGAGAATGTACAGAGATTTTGAAATAAATAAAGAATATGCTTAAGTTGACGGGACAACTCAGCTATGAATCCAACTAGCTTAACTTTACCTACAATAATTGCTTTTTGCACTTCTTCAATCATTTTTGCAGTTAGCTCTTTATCCTTTAGCTTGCTGAGGTATTCAGATGTGTCTACTCCTGATGCTTCTAATTGAGTAAGGAGTTCATCTAGTTGCATATGGTAGGCAGCATCTTTATTCATGGTAGCTTCAGGTAGCATGTGTGACAATAATGCCTTAACCTTCTAAAGTACGCGGTTCTTTTTTTGAATAGCCATCTGTCTTTCCTGTTTAGCTTTGGCTTTGCATAGCTCTCTGAATTCAATGAGTGCTTGCCCTTTTAGTTTAGAGATGTCAACATTTGGCAATACAATGGGCTTAGACAGATCTATCTTGAAACCATGCTTTTTAATTTTCTTGTCCTTAGAAGATGAGGCTTTCATCGGTTGAATTGGTATAATGGCCTTGGAGGTTGGTTCACCCTTAGTAGGTTGCTCGGTAGAGGCAACACTTTGGTCTATTTCTTTAGCCTCTGTAGTGTCCTTTGGTGCCTCCGTGCTTGGTGTCTTGGTAGCAACAGATTCAGTACTTGCAGGTGCTTGAGAGGTTTGTTCTCTTGTGGCTTGAGAAGTAGATTCTCCTTTGGTAGATTGTTGACCATCTTTTCCATGTTCAATGTCTTGAGGCTTCTCGGTTGACACTTGCTGAGTTACTGGAGGATAGGATTTGACTTGTTCCAAAACTGATTCACTGGATATTAGTTTGGCATAAGCATTTCCTTCTATCATCTCTTGTTCATGTTCCTCGGTAGCCATGACATCCTCATCTAATTGAATAGTTTCAGCAGGATCTTGTTCGGTGATGTCAACTATTTCAACTTCACATTGAGTTTCAGCATGAGGTTCAGCATTGTTGAGTCGGAGTATTTCTTGCCATTTTTCCTTAGTTTCATTCTCGACTTCAAGATAAATACCATTCATCAATCTCAATGCTCTCTACTTTACTTGAATGTTTGTCTGTGAGTTCTTTAAATGTTCTTTAATGTCATCAATCAACATATCTGGAAAGAGATGTACCAAAACTCTTTCTCTAACCTATTTCTCCGAGTCCATAGCATATTGCCACTTGGTGTCAATATGTGAATGCAATGTTTTAGGAAGGAAATAAATCACTTCCAATGGGACTATTCAGAATTTAAGTAGTGTACATACTACTGGTTCTTCTATTTGTCTCTTTTCTTCATCATTTCTGGATTCATACTTAACATATCTAAATGCTCCAAATCCACCATATTGTTTCAAATTAGTACAAAAATTATCAATGCTATGTACATCTTCCTTTTGACTCTTAACAATCTGAAATTTGCTTGCGTCATTAGATTCGGTGTCACTGGACTCTTTACTCAAAATGAGTTTTTGAGGTGTTTTCTTATAAGTCCTTGTGACCTTAGGCATTGTAACATTTTTTTGCTTCTTACTTGGTGACACTACAGATGATCTAGTATTAGGTCGCTTTGCTAGAGGAGTTGGTGATACCGGTGATGAGTCATGTTTCTTCCTTTTCAAATTTTTTCTTTTTGGCAACTCGGTGCTCAAAGTAACAATAGCTTCATGAGCTTCAGATTATTCTTCCTCAATTGTAGGTAGTTCACTCTTGATAGGAGTGGAGGAAGAACCTTCTCCAAATTTCTTAGTTAACACTTTAATCATTTTAGTTGCTTTCCTTGTAGCCTTAGGTACTACAATGCTCATCTTAACCTTTTGTTTAACCTCTTCATAGGTTCCGTACCTGATTTTTGTAGCATGCCTTGGAAGTCCAAGAAAGGCATCTATCTACTATTGTGAAATGTCAAAATCAATCTCATAACCCATAGGTGGCAAAGATTGAGTTCTTGGTTCCACCACATTGACATAGTAGTAGTCGGTGTCTACTTCAAAACATATATCATCCTTGTATTTCTCCACTAACTTGGGTGGAATCCTATATCTGTTATGCATCCTTTCCTGAAACTTGCTAAAATAATCATCCATAATTTCATTGAAGTTATCACCTAGCTATTTGATGAAGTCTTTGATTTGATGGGTGATTGGTTGGTGTAGCTCCCAAACTACGTTACTGACTGATGGAAAGAATTTCTCAAAATAGGAAAACATGCATACCAAAAGTGATCCAAACTTTAGTGTGTTAGCAGAGTTGTTCTTCTTCAGCTTCCTTATGGTGTTTCGATTTTCAAATAGATTCTTCAACAACACTTCACAAAGATCAATCTTCATTCCCTTCTTCATAATTTAATATGCTAAATCAACAGCTGCACATGGTACACTATTTTCCCTTGCCGATTGAAAGAAACAATAGCCTATGACTCTAATGGCAAACTTCAGCTCTGCATCTATGACATTATTTAGTTTTAGACCTTAGCAATCGGATTCAACTCCGGTTAAAGTGAGCAATTTCTTCTATGAAATCATTTTTTGAGCTCGGACATGATCATAAATAGGGTAACCGGTGATCAAGTGGATGATTTCCTTGGTGATCTTGAATGGTTTCTCCTCTAACCACATGAAGTCATCATGAACTCTGCTCAAAACAAATTTAACCCACTAGGGTTTGAAGACTTGCAGGTAGGTTAGGGCTTGGGTCCATCCCTTGACTTTAATGTGTTCAAACTTGTTATCTAGTTTTCCATCGATACACAATTCATCATATGTGTCCTTGATCTCAACATGACCTAATTCCTCAACACAACACTTAGTGAAGAATTTGACATCCTCAACTAGTAAAACCCTATCCAGAATGAGTGAGAATGCAGTTTTAGCATCTGGTTCAGATGCTACTTTGGGAGTTGGAGAGTAATTTAGTGAGGGCTTGTCAATGTTCTCAACAACAATGGGCTTCTGGATCTTAGGTGCCATTTCAAATTTTGGATAATCACTTAACAAAAGATCCTTAGGGTTTGAAAACTTTTAAATGGCAGACGCTTTCCACTTAGTAAATATATATTCACAACTGATATTTCCTAGTTAACTAGCTCTTAAAAATGCTTGAGATCAATGTAAATACCTTGAATTTCGCTTCGGAAGAGGTTTGATCACCTTTGAATCGCTTCACTCTGCTTTCTTGAAAACTTGGTGAGTGTAAAATGACCACGTAAAAACCTTTAAGTACACAATTTTACCTCATCGAGCTCCATGTAGTTAGGTAAGAAAACATTAAATGCACTCAGATCCACTTACCTTTTTTTATACTTTTACCAAGTAGCCAGACTTCCTGTATTTACCGACTAAACAGGCTTTCAAAAGACTTGTTATAATTTCAAATTTCCTAATGTATCTTTAGCTATGCAGATTTTGAATTAAGTACATGTTAAAATAGGAACTATTAAGATTTAACCTTGAGAGAATGTAGTCCCTTCATACCTTCACCGATTAATTTGGAATAGGTGCACCTAACTCGGTAGGTAAGGTGCTTTCTTCATTTGACACAATTTCCTTCTTTTTCCAGATCATCTATAATTTGCTTCTTATTTCCTCAGTGTCTCCTCTAGGTTGATCTGCAATCTGTAGCCAAGTGTCCAACTTTGTGACAATGAAAACATGCCATACTAGGATTTCTCCATGATCTTTGGTTGTTCATTCCAAACCTTATGAAGTAGTTGGCACTTACATGTCCATATCTTCCACAACATTCACACTATATCCTTGTATTGTAATCCCATGGTACTGCAGTATATTGTCATTTAGGATCTGTGTGAGTTCGGTAGCTTCCAGTATTTGCTCGGTGTGCAGACCACATATAGTTCTTCTACTTAAACCAACACTTCTTGGTACTATGTCCATATCTATTGCAATTTTTACAAAACCCCTTGAATTTTGCCTTCTGATAATTGCTAATAGACTTTGTCCTACATTGATTAGATGTCTAACCATTCTTATTGCAATTGTAACAATAACCATTAGACCTTGTGACATTCAGTTGCTTACCTTTTCTGATTTGACACATGTTGGTAGTATGTCCTTGTTTTCCGCAGTAGTTGCAAATAAGTTTCTTTCCTTTGATGTTCTTCTTGTTTCTAGCTTGCTTTGATGATTCTCGTCTCTCAATGATGTGGATTCCTTTCTTGGTAGAGGCTTTTCCTTTGTAACTGAGTCCTGCATCTTTGTTGGGTCTTTTTATATTGAGTTGCTCGTCCAGAATCTTTGATTCTTTATAAATTTTCATCAGTGATTCTTTGGCTTCTTCTCTATTTCAAGCTCATCAGTCAATCTTGATACTTCAAGTTTCAATGCTTGATTCTCATTATCCTTCAGATTTGCTTCATGATGTGCATAACCCAATTGATCAGACATATTGTGTTGAATTCTAGTCATCCTTGTGATTTCATCATTCCTTTTAGATACTAATGCTTCAAGTTGTTGTTTTTCTCTTTCTAGATCTCTCAATTTATCCTTGACTATCCTCAATGCACCAAGATTTTCAATCATCTGTGTGTTGAAATGTTCATGATCTCTTTTCATTGTTTTTAGTTGTTCAATCAGTGCTTTGTTCTTTCCTTTGAGATTTCCAATCATCTCTTTAGTTTCTTTAGATATACTATTCTCGGATGGTGTCTCAATTTGTTCCACCAGCTCTTGTGAGTCCTGTAGATCATCAGACAACCTTCTTCTGACTTTCAATGATTTTTGCATTTGTCTTTGCATGTCTGCAATCACTTGATTGGCATGATCCAACTCTTCTTGTAGATACACAATTCTCCGAGATTGTTTATAGCCTTCCATTGATAAGATCTTTTTCTTTAGGTTGTTAAACCCTTTTTCAAGATTCAAGCTCTGATACCAATTGTTAGGCCCAATATGGAAAGGTAATGTAGTGAGAGGGGAGGGGTGAATCAGTACTTAAAAACTTTTCTTATATAATAACTTTACTGTTAACCATAAATTGAATATTGTTGAAACATAATATAAACCTAAAACATAGAAATGACAATCATACATGATTCACTCCATAACACATATATTTTGGTTACACAGAAACTCTTGGTTAGAGAGAAAAACTACGGTGGGGATGGCACCCACAACTTCACTACTGCAATAATAAAGGTTGTTTGGTTAGAGCTACATGTTTAGCTATTTCTAATAGCTTACCCTGTTAGGAGCATCAAGATCTTTAGATCTACCTTGCTAAAGGATTTTTACAACACTTAAAGTAAATGTTGCACCTAGTTAAAGGCTTTACAATTTATTTACTTTGTTAGAGTCTTTTACCATGTTAGAGGTTTCTCTTACAACTCAAAATATTATAAAATATCTGCAACTTCACATCTGAAATGTTATAGCAGATTCTATGTGCTCAAAATGAGATTACCTTGCTTATAGCATACCTCAGTAATCCATAGATTAACTAAGTAAACCCTTCTGTTTACTCTGTTCCTTGACTGTTCTCCGAAATCCTTCTAGATGACCTTATGTGTCTCTAATAGTCACAATACTCAGTGCTTCCTTATCTATTACACATGTCTTGCTTCATAACCTCTATATTTGATCCTTAATCCATGCTATATAAATAGATCTCTTATGTCGGTGATCTGTTCATGCTTTGATCTTACAAAGATGAGTCATTGAATGAATAACTATACAAAATATTTCATTGGATAGATGACATCAAGATCATACAAAATCTTTAAGGTGCAATTTCCTAAGTGATGATGATTCCCTGTTCCTTGATCTTGTAACACGTTTCCCATATGTGTCTAGGTTAAATGAATCTGGTAACATGTTTGACTCAGTGTGTGTTCACTCAGTATATCATTTTTTCTGCTCGGTAGAAATAGAGTGTTACTCGATAAACAACTCAGTGTATACTAAGCTCTGTGACTACTAAGGTGCAATTTCCTAAGTGATGATGATTCCCTGTTCCTCGATCTTGTAACACATTTCCCATATGTGTCTAGGTTAAATGAATCTGGTAACACATTTCACTCGGTGTGTGATCACTCGGTATATCATTTTTTCTGCTCGGTAGACATAGAGTGTTACTCAGTAGACAACTCGGTGTATACTAAGCTCTATGACTACTTTCTTCTTTAACCAACTGCTTTAGTGCTTACTGACTGAATGTTCTGATAGTATTAACCGACTAGAGTATATAGGATGACTTTGGATATAAAACTAATGACAATTTAGTAAATAGTAACAAAACTATGTGTTCAAGAAGGAGACTCCTAGATTTGATGGAAGCAATTATACTATTTGGAAGGACTATATGGAAGTTCATTTGAAGTGCCTTGGATATGATTATTGAAGATCACAAAGAATGTCTACAATTTTCCTTAGAATGGACCAGTTAGTGTTGTTGAGATCAAGGATGTTGAACATAACATAAGAGATAAGGAAGCAAAGTTGAGTGCCTTGACTGATTCAAAGATGACTAATGTGATGGGTTGGTAGACTGCCTATGATATGTGGAAGAAGTTGTAAACCTTGTATGAAGGAGATGCTCAAGTCAAAGTTGCTAAGTTAGAAAGTTTGGAAGGAAAGTATGAAGAATTGAAGAGAGGAGAAGATGAAAACAGAACATCCTTTATGGCTAAGATGAATGACCTTGTCATGAACATCAAATGTTCTCATGGAACTCTTGAAGAAGATCAAATTATTGCTAAAGTGTTGAGATCATTTCCCACTTCTTACAAGAATAAAGTAACCTCTATTGATAAAATACAGAGTACGACTATAGTGACTAGAGAAATGTTGGTTGGAAAGATTACTGCATTTGAAATGAGTGAATTTGGAGAATCACATGGTAAATATGAGATTGCATTCAAAGCCTATGTATCAAGGAAAATTTCGTGTTGGGTATCCAAACATGAAAAAGAGAGAGAGAGAGAGAGATGGAAGAGCGAGAAAGAGAATTGGATGATCTTGAAGCCCTTATTGCTCAGAGATTGCCTAAAGGAGCCAGTAAGTATGATGGAAAGTTACCTTTGAAATGTTTCTCTTGTAATAAGATAGGAAATTTTTCTTCTAGGTCCCTTGAGATAATTTTTAGATATGATAAGCATGATAAATTTGAAACGCATGATAGATCTGATAAGTATGATAGATATGAGAAGCATATTAAGCCCTATAAGCCCTACCAAAAGTTCAGAAATCATAAGAGATTCTATTGTGCTACTAATGAAGGTGTGACAAATGAAGAATTGGAGAATGAGAATTATGAAGATGAGTTTGTATTTATTGCTATCAAGGAAGATGATCCAGTACTAGTAAATCCTACAAGCTGCATTGTTGAAGAGAAAGCTTTGGCTACTAAGATTGAAGAGAAAGATGAATGGGTAATTGACAGTGGTTGTTCACATCATATGATAGGTGATAAAATCAAATTTGTGAGTATGGAAAGGTATGATGGTGGAATAGTAAGATTTGGAGATGATAAATATTGTGTGATCCATGGGAGAGGTTTTATATCATTTATTGGTAAGCATAATACTAATAATGTATTGTATGTTGAAGGTTTGAAGCATAATATTTTGAGTGTTGGATAGATGGTTGACAAGGGATATGATTTGGAATTCAAGAATGGTGAATGCAAAATCCTAAATGCCTTAGGTGTAGAGATTTCATCAAGAACTAAGAGTAAATGTAATATCTTTCACTTGAATGCTGGTGAGAAAAGTTGTTTGATTACTCAGATTGATGAAATTTGGCAGTGGCATCAGAGGATCTATCATGTTAATTTTGATTGCATGGTAAGGATAATTTCTACTCAAGTTGTTAGAGATTTGCCTAAGATTGTGAATCTTGCTAATCGAGTATGTAAGGAATGTCAGATGGGAAAGAAAACTAGAACTACATCTAAGAGTAGGCTATGTTCATCTAGTAGATTGTTAGATCTAGTGTATACCTACTTATGTGGTCCTATAAGAGTGAGAAGAATGCAGGGTAATAGATATTTCATGTTGTTGATTGATTATTATTTTGGGATGATGTGGGTAACCTTTCTAAGGGAAAAATTAGAAGCATTGGAGAAATTCAAGATATTCAAAGCTAGAGTGGAGACAGAGACTATATTGAAGCTAGAGTGCCTGAGATATGACAGAGGAGGGGAAATTACATCAAGAGAATTTGATACATTTTGTGAGAGGAATGGAATTAGAAGATAGTTATCTACTCCTAGAACCCCTCACCAAAATGGACTTGTTTGAAGAAAGAAAATAACTATGTTGGATGCTACTAGGACTATGCTGATTAAAGGGAATGTTGCAGAAACATTTTGGAGAGAATCTGTTAGCATTGTTGTTTACACATTCAACCGAGTGCACGTTAAAGGCTATTCTGGTAAGACTACTTATGATCTATGGTTTCATCATATTCCTATAGTTAGATATTTCAAATTTTTTGGAAGAAAATGTTATATCAAGAGAGATGAGGATATAGTAAAGTTTGATGCAAGATGTGATGAAGGAATCTTCTTGGGATATTTTACTAGGAGAAAGGCCTACTAGTGTTACAAGAAGAGATTAATGAAGATAGTGGAGAGTGAAAATGTGAAAGTGGATGAATGCCTTTGAAAGCAAATAAGAGCATGCAGTTATCATTTTGATGATGAAGATGTTGTTCTGAAGCCTATGCAAACTGAGAGCCTAAAGAAAATTGATCCGATAGAGACATGTAATCTAGATATTGTTGTTGCCAGTGTAGAAGTGCAAGAGCCTAAGAATTCAAATAATCAGAAGACTTCGAGGTATGTAAGATTGAATCATTCAGAAAATTAGATTATTGGTGATAAAAACAAAGGTATGATGACTAGGAAAAGGATTGTTGGTGAAGAGATATGTTTCATTTCAAAGATTGAGCCTAAAGATGTTGGAGAAGCATGAAAATATGAGAATTGGATAAAAGCAATTGAGAAGAGTTGAATCAGATTGAGAAGAAAAACATATGGGAGCTTGTTCTAAGGCCTAAAGATATGAATGTGATTGGTACTAAATGGGTGTTCTAGAATAAACTAAATGAAGTTGGTGAAGTTGTTAGAAACAAAGAAAGATTGGTATGCAAGGGCTGTTTTTAGATGCAAGGTATTGATTATGATGAGACTTTTGCTTCGATAACTAGAATTTAAGCTATTACATTGGTTCTTTCATATGCTACTTATAATAATTTCAAGGTATATCAAATGGATGTCAAATCAGCCTTTTGGAATGGTGATTTGGAAGAGGAAGTCTACATTGAGAAACTAGATGGACTTTCTTTATTAGATGAAGGAGATATGGTATGCAAATTGAATAAATCTCTGTATGGACTTAAGCAAGCCCCTAGAGCTTGGCATTATTTTTTGGACAAGTATTTATTGAAGGGATTTTATAAAGGTACAGCTAATAGTAATTGATGCTCTGCAAAAAGGATTATAAAATCTGTTTGATGGCAACACACACAAGAGCACAAGAAACAAATGTTAGTGTTAGCAACAAAAGATTATCCTAAACAGGCATATCAAGAGAGATATGAAGCATGAAATAGAAAGCATATAAACATAGAATAAAATAGCTAATCAAGATGCTCATAGTTGCTCCTCCCTTGTTCCTCTCCTCTCCAAGTCCCAAATGAGTGTAGCTCTCAGCTTTTAGCACTAGCCATGGATGCCATATGGAGATTCAAGATAGTTGAATATGATAAGCAAATGCTATGCAAGTGTAGATAGTGATGCTATGAGAAAGCTCTATGCTAATGCTAGTATAACAACAATACTCTAATGCTTTTTTTTTCTTGAGGAGAATGGTTCTATTTATAGAAGAAATGGGGAAATGAAGGGTTAAGATTGAATGGTTTAATCAAGGGCCAAGTTTGAAAGTTGGGGATCCATGTGCACAATTGGCACCAATAAAATGGTGACAAGTGTCAACATAGGATTGGGTTGAGAGAAGAGGTTGGAGGCATTAAAGGCCTGAGAAGACTTCATGGTTATCTAGAGGCTAAGGGTCAAGTCCAAATTAAGATTACCCACTGGATTAAGAGTTAATCCAAGGATAAACCTTTGTGCAAATGTTTAAGAGATAATCATGGTCAAAGCATTAATGGCCTGATGAGACCTTTGGGTTGGGTAGAGGTTGAGTCAAAACAAATGTTTTAATCATGTGGGAGGGTTTGAGGTAACCATTAATGGTTATTGGAGACTTTGGGGATTAAGTGGTTGAAGGTTGAAAGCCTTCAATGGTTATCAAAGACTTTGAGCCATTTAGTGGTTGAAGGTTGAAAGCCTTTAATGGTTATCAAAGACTTTGAGGGTTTGAGAAATGACTTCGCTTTTGCTTAGGAATGTGACAAAGTTTAGAGAAGGGGTTAGGTTATTTAGAAGTGATTAGAAAATTCTAGAAGGGGTTTAGGCATGCAAGTGGATTTTGTAGGAAAATGCAAGTGGGAGAAATTTTGGTATTTTCAATTAAAATAAAATCATTTATTTCAATTAAATGGTGTAATTTGCATTTGGATAAATATTCAAATAAATATTAATTTATCTAAATGAGAAAAATGAAGATAAAGCATTAAAATGCTTGAAGACTTTGAGGGAAACCATTAAAGGCTTGAAGACTTTAAGGAAAACCATTAAAGTCTTAAGAAGACTATAGAAGGAAGCCATCAAGTTTGAAGACTTTAAAGCCATCAAGTTTGAATACTTTAAGGGAAACCATTAAAGGTTTCAAGTGGGTGAGGATAAATAGGATTTTAAATAAATAATTTATTTAAAATAGTTGTGCAACTTGCTTTTGTAGGAAAATACAAGTGGGTGGAGGATAAAGGTGATTTAAATAAATTATTTATTTAAAATAATTGTGCAACTTGCATTTGTAGGAAAATACAAGTGGGTGGAGGATAAAGGTGATTTAAATAAATGTTAATTTATTTAAATGTGAGAGGTGGGATTTAAATAAATATTAATTTATTTAAATGTGAGAGAATATTTAATTAAATAAATATGATTTATTTATTTAATTAATGGTCTGAATTTGGTTAAGTTAATTAAATCAAATAAATTGAATAATTTATTTAATTAATAGGAGAAGAGGGTTCAGATGAATTAATTAAATATTAATTTAATTAATTGATGGCTAGTGGATTTTTAATCAAATAAAATACGAAATATTCATTTAATTAAAATGGACAGATTTATGTGACTACAGTAATTTATACTTTAAGGTTGATAATAATAATATTTTGATTGTTGAAGTCTTTGTTGATGATATCATTTTTCGAGGAGGTGATTATTTGAGTATGAAGTTTGCTAATGATATGGAAAAGAAGATGTCTATGATAGGAAAAATGGAATTCTTCTTAGGACTACAAATTACTTGGACTAGTAAAGATATTTTCATTTCTCAATCTAAATATGTGAAGGAATTGTTGAATAAGTTTGGGTTAGATGATTCTAAACCTATTGGAACTCCTCTGGTGACTAGAAGAAAATTGTCTAAGAATGATGAAGCACAAAAAGTTAATCAGACTTTGTATAGAACTATGGTTGGTGGATTGTTGTTCTTAACTTAAACTAGACCACATATTATGCATGTTGTTTGTCTTTGTGTTATATTTCAAGATGATCCTAAAGAAACTCATGTTATTATTCTGAAGAGGATTTTTAGATACTTGAAGGGGACTATTGACTATAGTTTGTGGTATCCAAAGAATGATGATTTCCTGTTATGTGCCTATACTGATGTTGATTGGGTAGGTGATGTTAATGACCTAAAGAGTACCTCTAGTGGAACATTCTTTTTGGGAAAGAAGTTGTTTCATGGTCCAATAAGAAGAAAGATGTTGTATCTCTATTTATTGTTGCTGCTAGCAATTGTACTTAGGTAATTTTGATGAAGCAGATGTTGAAGGAAATTAGAGTGATTTATGATGAGCCTACTATTATTTATTGTGATAATTCAAGTATTATCAATATTTCAAAAAATTTGGTACTGCATTCTAAAACAAAGCATGTTTCAATTAACTATCATTTATTGAGGGAGAAAGTTAGTGATGAAGAATTTAGATTAGAATATGTATCTACAAAGGATTAGATTGTGAATAATTTCACTAAGCCTTTGCCTGTAGATATATTTTTATATTCGAGAGACAAGTTAGGTGTCTCTGCCCCTTCTATTAGGAACTCGATGCATGGAGTTGCATCAATCCTGTGGATTTCAGAGCCTTATCTCTTTATCCGGGTTGATGAGTTGGTGTTGCTACTCAGCCAGAGTAGTCAATGTGTGATTTTGATTATGAGTTATGCATTTTTGGGAGAAATTTTCCTGTATAGGGGAGAGAGAATAATCTGTATCGTGTCTTTGGCATTGCTATCAAAGGGGGAGAGAGGCATGTGAAAAACTACTTTATCTTTTAGCTTTGTGTGCATGATCTTAGGGGGAGTTTAGTGGTACGTTGTTGTTATTGATTCATTCCTTTGCATTGATTTTTTTTCACATTCATATATTTCCATAAAAGCCAAAGGGGGATATTGTTGGATATTGATGCTGCTAGGATATGTTGTTGTCATTGATGTCAACATATTCCTGTGTTCGAGGGTTGCAGAGAGTTATTTAGTTTTTTGGTGATTTTATTGAGTTGAATTGGTTGGTTTATATATTTGGGATGCTAGAATAATTCAATCCTTATTGGTTTCAGTGATCTGGAAGTTTTCTTGATCATATTATCTTATTTGTTTTGATGTTTAGTCTTTTTGTTCAGTGGTAGGTAGATTTTGATATTTGATCTGTTGTGATCTGGTATGATCATATCTTTAATTCGTGATTCAAAAGAGTATTTGGAATGTTCATGTATATCTACATTTCAGATGGTTCATTATTTGGTACTCTGCAAGCTATCTTTCTAGTCTGAATTGTTGTTGTTAAGCATTTTTGAGAGTTAGTATGTTGATCGAAGAAGATTTGAATAAGTGGTGTTGGTTCAGCTATTCCGGATGGTTCTAATATTCTTGTTGGTGTTTCTAGATCATGTCCTATTTGTTTTGTTGGTTTGCATTAATCTTTGTTCACCCTATGGGTGATCTTGTTAATGCAATGATATTCTTCGTGTTACGTTGTTTTTCTTTTGGCGTAGCGTGTTATGGTTAATTGGTGACATTTCTAGTGGTGATGCATGTTTGGAGATTTTCTTTAGGTCCATGTTATGTTATTGATGACCTTGTATTAGTCCACTGGTTGATTTATGTATCATGAGATATAATTTTGTAATTGAGGGTTGAGGGTTTGGCCGACCTTGTAGTGAAGGTTCATGCATTGTATAAATAGGTGTTAGATTCATGTAATTTTGGTGTCTATAAGTTGTTTTCATTATTAGAGAGTGATGTATGTGTGCATAAGCAAATTTATCCTTTAGTGTGTTGTTTTGAGAAGAGATTGTTTCAGGACAAATAAATATGCTTAACTAGAACTATCATCAACCATTAGTATATGCTATTTTTGCAGTTCATGCAATCTGGACTATAGTCTGCATAATATTGTAAGGTAGTGAACCTTCCCTAAGGGTTGGAGCCTTTTGGGTTATTATGTTTTGAGCAGTGAACTCTAGGTAGTTTTCCTGAATGCATGTGCATTCCCCATTGTAATATTTACACATACTACTGTAGAGTATCATCTTATTGTGGTTAGGTTCCCACCATGGTTTTTCCCTTAACTAGGTTTTCCATATCAAAATCTTGGTGTTGTGTGTGTTGTTGTTAATTTGTTTATCTTTATTCTGATTGCAATTGATTGGGATATGAGATTATTCTTAATTTCCTTAATCTAGTGAAAACTAATTCACCCCTCCCTCTAAGTTTTCCTTCATTGTTGTTTCAAACCATACAAAGACTAAAGGTAATATCTTTCACTTGAATGCTGGTGGTAAAAGTTGTTTGATCGCTCAAATTGATGAAAGTTGGTTATGACATAGAAGGGTATGTCATGTGAATTTTGACTGCATGGTTAAGATAAGTTCCACTCAATCTGTGAGAAATTTGCCAAAGATTGTAAAGCTTTCTAATCCAGTATGTAAGGAATGTCAGTTAGGGAAGCAGACAAGAGTTTCTTTCAAAAGAAAATAA